>NC_136492.1:81609984-81657484 GCF_053919585.1 Euprymna scolopes | reverse complement strand
ACACGTGTTTGCTATTTTTCTGATTCAACTTTAAATCAACAAGTTTACTTCTTTTTTTCAACAACAAGAAAAAAAAGTTATTGGTGAACTTGAATTTACGCTTTAGTATTTTTGAACAGACGTGTGGTTAGCTGGCAAGCAAGCATTTTTTTCTCTGTTACGGTGAACGAGAACAATAAAAACAGAAACAGAAAAGTCATTAAACCAACTCTATATAGGACACTTGCATCTAACCCACAATTATTTATTGAAACAAGTCCTACCAACGTGCCAATGTGGATATGTACTGACCATAAAAGCATATTCGAGGATTGTCAAAATACAGCTCTATAAAAGGAAAATATTTCAGCAACAACAACTAAAAAGGAAATTAGAAAAATACTGAAAGTCGAAACTAAAAATGTTTATGGACTTAAAAAAAAAAAAAGAAAAAAACAGTAACTTTAAAAGATTATTTTTCTCTCTCTCTGATATTTCTTAAATACATTTGATGTTGGTAAAATTCTCTGACTTCAACAAATAGTACAGTTATTCACTATTTTTTTTTCATTTCATGGAAATTAAACAAAAACTTTTTAAGTGTCCTATTACGTTTTCTGCTAAGATACAAAACGGAACTTTTTTTTTCTTTTCCTTCTGCCATTCCTCATGTGTGAATATTTATTTCATATATAATCTTCATAAAATTGTTTTTTTCTTGGTGAAATTTCTCAGACCTAGAAATTCGGAGACTAGTTATTTTTCAACATGGAAGAACTTTCAAAACAAATAGCTGCTATGATACGGTTGCAGCAAACTCAGTTCTCCGAAATACAAAAGCAAAGAGAAGAAGAAAGAAAGAAATGGAGGAGGAAAAACGACAAAGAGAAGCAGAAAGGTTCGAAGAAAGAGAAGAAAGAAAACGAAAAGAAGAAGAAAGAGAAGAAGAAAGAAAACAATTTAATGCCCAAATACTTGAAATGCAAGAACAAGCAAAGAGAAAGTTGGAAATATTATCTAAGGTTATAACTAAAAAAGACAGTAGAGAGTCAGACAAGGACGTTTTTTTCCCAAACTGCAATCTAGTCAGCGTTGGAAACTTTTCAGTACCGGCCTGATGAAGAATTAACTTTTGAAGCCTATTTCCGCAGATTCGGCGACGTGTTCAGAATTGATTGTAAAACTTGGAGCGAGCAGATGAAGGTTCGTCTCTTACTACAAAAATTGGGAGCCATGGAACATAGTAAGTTCGTGGACTATATACTGCCAAAACAGACGAACGAATTATCATTTGACGAGGCTGTAACATCCTTAATGGAGTTATACTGCCCGAAAACTAGTTTATTCCATAAGAGATGGAAATGTATAAACCTGACTCGCAAAGAAGACCAAGACTACACAACATTTGCGTCAGTCGTGAACAGGCATTGTGATGATTTTAAATTATCTTCGTTAACGGCCAACAATTTCAAGGTCTTGATTTTTATTCAATGTTTAGTCTCAACCAAGGACGCTGAAATCAGACGCAGGGCATTGAACACACTCGAAAAGGAACCGGACATTACCCTTCAAAAATTGGCTGAGAAATGCCAAAGAATTATTTCTGAGAAACTGGACCCCAGAAATATAGAAGAGGCAAATGTATCATACATCAAGAAAGTGCAAAATAAAAAACCGTTCTTCCCAAAAAGTCAAGTGAAAACCAAACGCAATACTCAGGAAACATACCAAAATAAGCCTGATTTACCACGTTATCTATGCCGAGGATGTGGAGAACTCCACTGGCAGAAAGATTGTCCTTACCGGTCCGTAAATGCGATCTATGTATACGCAATGGCCACAAAGCCTCGCATTGCAGAGTAAAAGGACCTCGCAAGAGTTACGTCAAAACGACGAGAATTCTAGGGAAAGATGAAAATGTACGGAAGTACGTAATAGTCAAAATCGGGTACAAAAACGTAAAGCTTCAACTTGACAGTGGCTCAGATTTGTGCATAATAAACTATAATACTTGGTGTAAAATTGGCAAACCAAAAATGAGACAAACCAACAGAGTGGCTCACTCGGTAACGGAAGAAAGCATTAGGTTTGAAGGCGAAGTCACTACAAATGTAACATTGAAGGGCAAAACTTTAAAACTAAAAATGCTTGTGTTAAAGAAATAAAATAATCTTTTTGGGGCGGACTGGATTCAACAATTTGAACTGTGGGACTCGCCCATGAGCGATTTTTGTCAGAAAATAGACAGCCCTACAGCCGAAGCAAACAAAAACTTAAGGAAGACTTGATGGAGTCATTTCCTAATGTTTTTCGGGCAAATTAGGCTGCTGCACAAAAATGAAGGCGAAGTTCGAATTAAAAGATAACATCACCCCGGTTTTTAAAAAGAAACGCAGCATACCATTTGCCTCCATACAAAAAATTGACGAGGAGCTAGATAGACTCGTCAAGGCAGGAATACTGACCCAAGTCGACTACAGTGAGTGGGCTTCACACTGAAAGACACCAAATGCGAATTTTTTCTCAACCAAATTAAATACCTTGGTCAAATAATAGACAAAAACGGTAGACGGCCCGATCCTGAAAGGTCCACAGCGATAAGAAATATGCCTGACCCACATGACTTAACAACTTTGCAAAGTTTCTTAGGCTTAGCCAACTATTATCAAGCTTTTATTCCAAACCTGCATACTTTACGTGAACCCCTAAACGAGCTATTTAGGAAGGAAAAAGTTTGGGATTGGACCACAGAATGCCAGACTGCATTCGAAAAGCTAAAAAACGTGCTCACATCAGAACTGTTCCTGACCCATTATAATCCGAAACTGGACATAATCGTCGCTAGTGACGCTAGCGCATATGGAATCGGCGCGTGCATCCTACATAAAATGCTTGATGGTTCAACGAAACCGATAGCACATGCGTCTAGAACCCTACTACCGGCGGAAAAGAATTATACCCAAATAGAGAAAGGATCTCTAAGTATTATTTTCGCTGTGACTATATTCAATAGATTTTTACATGGAAGACATTTTAAGCTTCAAACGGACCATAAGCCGCTCATCGCTATCTTTGGTTCAAGAAAAGGATTGCCTACACATACGGCAAACAGACTGCAAAGATGGGGAACAATCCTACTCAATTACGATTTCGAAATGGAGTTTCTACCATCAAAGAAGTTAGGACGTGCTGACGGCCTATCCCGGTTAATACCAAAAACTGGAGAACCGCTTGAGGATTCTGTTATCGCATCACTTCAATCAGAGAAGGACTACAGTTTGATTCTATGTAACACAATTAAAGAACTTCCGGTTACCCTAGACGACATAAGAAAAGAAGCCGAGAGTGACGATTTTATAAAAGAAACCAAAGCAAAACTGGAATCAGATGAACAAGTAGCAGAAGCGTTCTCAGTGTGCGACCAGGTTCTAATATACAGAGATAGAGTAGTTATTCCAGCGACCCTACATAAAAAAAATCCTAAAGGATTTACACACAGGGCACCCTGGCGCCACCAGAATGAAGAGCCTCATGTGTTCATACGTGTACTGGAAAAGCATGGACAATGACATTGAAGAAAAAGTGAAATCATGCAGAGGATGTGCTCTAGCTGCGAAAGCACCACCTATTCAACTCAGTCCATGGCCCAAAGCCGACTATCCATGATCACGAATAAATGTGGACTATGCAGGACCACTTGATGGACACTACTACTTTATAATAGTAGACAGTTTTTCCAAGTGGCCCGAAGTCTTTAGATGTAAGAGCCCAACTACGGGCTTCACCATAAAAACTCTTCATGAGTTATTTGCACGATTCGGAGTGGTCGACTGTTTAGTGTAAGATGACGGCACTCAGTTTACGTTCGGGGGCTTTAAAGAGTTCATTAGAGACTTCCAAGTGGGCCACATTACAACTCCGACATACCACCCCAGGTCAAACGGCCAGGCGGAAAGATTTGTGGACACACTGAAGAGAGCTTTGAAGAAGGCTAAGGACACGCCATCCGAAAAAGCCCTACAACAATTTCTTCAGGTGTACCGCATAACGCCCAACGAAAACACACCATCCCAGATGTCTTCAGAGGAAGTAATGTTTGCAAGGAAAATACGGCCAGTTTTTGATAAGTTATTACCCAAGCAGGTAAAACACACAAAGCTGACGATACCCAAGAAGGACTACATGCCGGGAGAAACGATATTTTTCCAAATGCATAAAGATAATAGTACCTTCTGGGAGCGGGGAACGATCATTAACCGGATCGGTCGTATGGTCTATATGGTGGAAGGACCACACTCCACACACCAGAAACATTTAAATCAAATTCGCAAACGCACTTCAGACGAGCCAAGTGAAATTCCATCTGAAGAAGAGACGATGGACCTCCTATATGAGTCATTTCATCTGGAACCCCCTCAAACCAGTACGAAAATACGTCGTTCCACTAGAAAAAGGAAGCTGACGGACCCCTTGGAACTCAACCCTAAGAGAAAACATTATATTTCAGGGAAATAAATCTTCGGAAGGGGGTGTTCTGGGGTAACTGACACCCCTATTCCTGTCTTCATATGGACTCTCCCATCGCTGTGAAAGGCAGCTATTTTGGACTCTCTAATCAGAGATTCCATGCCAGCCTAATCGTTGACATGACTTTACAGACTCTCCTGTTTGATATTGTGAACCCCTAAAATAAGGCCACAGCACTTCTCAACTGCATTTGTGATGTTAGGCTGTGTAAAGTGTTAACTTTGGTCAAAATCGCCTGTCCCTTCTTTCATTAATTTTATGATCAATTATCGATACTTATCTGAGACATTACGACATAAAACTTATCCAATAGCACTGCCACGAACATAAAGCAAATTTGAGCGAAATTTCATAAAAATCAGTCTAGTCATTTTTGAGTCTTTAGTGAACAAATTCACATATACAGACACAAACAAATATAAAACTTCTAAGAGATTACAAAAAGAAAAAATCATTTCACTCTAAAAACCCGAATTCTACTTTAAAAAAAATCACTTCAGAGATATTAATTTTACTTCAAAATATTATTTTAATTTCATGTCTTTTTGAAAATATTAATTAAAATTTCAGTTACTTTTTATCATCTTAAATATAAGTTTACTTAAAAAATATATGTACATATAGTAAGAATTAAATTGTTGTCAACTTCAAAAATGCAATCTACCTATCAAAATAAAATTATTTCTTATTTTTAACTATATTTATTTTTGTATGAATAAAATGTAATTTTACTTTAAGATTACAAGTTCGTATCTGCATTATTATATAAAAATAGCACTGTTTACGTGTGCGTGTAGTTATTCCGTATACAGTCCGAAACGGCAGGGCCGATTTTTATGAAATTTCACACAAATATACTCCATGGATCTTACAATACTCTTAAAAATGTATCGGAATGCCTTCCATTATGTTTGTGATTATCAATAATCGATAAGCGGAAAGATTTTATGAAAGAAGGAACAAAGGATACTGACCAAAGTTAACATCTTATACAGCCTAACATCACTAGTGGATTTAAGATGTTTTATTACTACACAAGTAGAAGGGCTCGGTATATAAAAAACAAATAGGTCTTTTGATTTTCCAGGAGCGCGTTCGAAATGAATGTTTCTGCTTAATGAACACGTGGATCATGATATGTGATTTTTGTTAACACTTAAATCTAAGCCAATATCGCAGCATAAGCAGATAGGACATGATATTTGACTTTGAAAGTTTAAACCTTGAGCTATAGGATCAGATAGAAAAATAATTTTATAAAAATCAACTGTAGGCTTTCAATACTGAAATGTAAAATACAATGTATTCCGGAGTAATCACGAGAGGGAGGCATGAACAGTTCCCCCGCCCCCTTCGAACCTTGGTGGGTTCCCAACTAAAGCAGGCTATAAACGATTTAATTGAATAGTGAACGATTTTACCGATTTCGGTGACAATAAAAATATTGGAGTGCGAAACAGAGGAAACACAACAAAATCAAATTAATACGCGCGATCGTCTGGGTAACGATATTCCTTTGTCTATTCAAATTTTACAAATAAAACCATCGAGAAATAAATATTTCTGGATATCGTCTTCTCGTCAGCATAAATGGTGAACGAAAGACACCAAATTTTAACCAGCATATTGAAGTCAACATAATTGGTGAACAATTAACATGGTGAAAGACGACTATTAATGTTCAATAAAGAAAGTCGTTCTTGTGTCAACATGGGTCAATATTTTGCAGAAAATAATGAATGACGCCTTGATAATCTGAAAAAAAGGAGATATAATTAGTTTTTGGCGATACGTTTCTGTAATAATGATATGCATAAAATAAAATACAATGCGTTTCAGTTCCTCCTATTACAAAGTAACGAAACCTGTTGCACTATCGTGATATATAACATAGTTAAATTATACATGGCCTAAATCAAAACGTGGATTCCATGAACAAAGCTTCTTTCTTAGAATTGCACGCCTGTGGAACTCTGTTTCGTCTGCCTGCTTCCCACCTGACTACAACTTGGATGTGTTACAGTCCAACGTTAACAAATTCCTAATGAACCGCCCCCTTAAGTAAACACTTCATCAAATCTCAACACTAACGTAATGTACTTGCGATAACCCTTATCCCTGAGTGGCATCCGGGCCTTGATAAGTGCTGACCACTGTGTAAAAAAAAAACAAGGGGGCATGAAACTTTTACACCGGAAACGTTAAGAAATGTTTACGAGTGAAATGGACGACAAACACTATCAAGCTTTTCCATTAACGAAAGTAAGCAACTCCGAGTCACATCAGCATTTTATGGCACTCTTGAAAGCTACGTATTATTGGTTTGCTGAAAGCCATTAAACAGAAGTTCTGCAATCTATAAAGCTGTATTTGATTCTCTCAATTTACGGTTATCTCTCAATATATAGTTACTAGCTTGTACGCAATTTCTTCATTAGACCTTTTTACAATTATCCCATAGGTAATATCTATTTCAACAAGTGAAGCATGCATGGTCCCCGTGAGCGCACAGTGAACGTCGTATAAAAAACGACGACGTTCAGAATTCCCCCCAAAAAATTAAGACCAAACAGTCCCCAGGGGACATCAAATCCTAATGTAAATGAACAAACCGTGCATTTTTAGGCCTTAATATATGTAAATTTGAGTTCTGCTCGATGCAAAAAAAAGAAATGATAAAGTCCATCATTTGATCTCCCTATTTCACCCCCAAAATCCCCAAAGCCTAAACATATTTAAATTTGAGTTCAGCACCATGCAAAACTGCTAAATAGACATACACAGAAAACTTTGGACACATATGGTAAATCAGTCCCCAAAAGTGTTTTTATTAACCCTAAAAGAGCCCCTGGGGCATACCAAGAGTTATCGTGCTGTATAGACAAATTATATAGAAATCAGTTACAACTGTTCAGAAAGTTTTAGAAACATCCAAGTCATCATTTTGTTTAATGAGCACAAAAGTGTCAATTCTAGTCTTTTTAACTTGAAAGGAACCCCTGGAAGGGGCAACCGGAGTTTTCCAGGAATATCTGTTTTGTTACTTTTTACTCATATCATGTTTAATGTTTGTGCAAAATTTCAAAAAAATTCCAAGGCGTACTTATTGAGAAAAGTGCGGACCGACGAACCGATAAGGGTGAATTTACCGGTCCAGCCTCCAATTGTCGAGGGACGAGTAGTGTTGATGGAATTTTCATTCCACTAGTTTATATAAATGGTTTCAGTTTAATTTTTAAATCCTATGTTTTATAAAGCCTCGCAGTTATCGCTTCGAGCAACTTTACTCCCCCCCCACTACTAATGCTAATGTTGTCACTGGCATTACTCTTCTATTTACTGCAATTATTATTTAAGTGCAACATCTATGGAAGTACTATTATTATTACTAATATGACTACTAATATTATTACTGGTGTAATGATAATGAATATATACGGTTTCCTCGTCAGTAAAATATGACTGGTTTGTAAAAGACGAGAAGGAACGTATAATAAAACACCGGAATCCTAAAGCGTAAACGTTAAGGGTACTTACTAGTTTGTATTATTCGATTAATGTAGCGAACACCACTCAACTACTTCGAACAAACATATCTCTTTCCAGGAAACATTAGTTGGCAACGGCGATTTGTAACGACCGCGCAAGTAAGAAAATATACGATTGCTAACATTTACTTACGATTAAAGTCTGAAAGACTTTTCGCTACTCGGTGAAAGTGTGTAATTTGTTTCCCGTTTTTTAACGCTTATAAAGCAAAAGCAAATTGTGCAACGCTTACAGAAAGAAAGAACTTGCTGCTTACATTTGATGTACGTAGGAAACGTTATTTTCTACATACATTTGGAAAATGTCTTCTGATTCCGTTTGCATTTTTTTAAAAATTGTAGAAATTAATTGAAATGTTAAAAGCCATTTTACAGCAAGCATGTTAACAAAATGCAGTTAGAAAACAAGCAAAAGACAATGAATTAATTTACGACGACGAATTATGAAGCACCACAAAATTATCACGTTCGATGACTTTTCTTCTACTAGAAAGAATTTAAAATATACTCTCGGAAGTTAATTAGATCCTGATGGTGATTAATAATTTCCAACCTATTTTATGTTGTTCAAACAATATTTACGAAAAGATGCCGAGAAGTGTGTGAGGACGAAAAACACTGTATTATAAGAAAACTCATGACCATGCACAACGCACTACATCCGTAGAACGATGTTAAACGAATACGTAAAAGGGAAATACGCCTGGAAGGAACTGGTTATTATAGAAGACTGTGTTAATGAAACCAAAAAAGAACTAGAAAAATACATAATGCAAAACACTGAAAGAATAATCACACCAGCGAGAGACACTGTAAAAATCAACAAACTGGAAGACAGAGAGACAAAGGATAAGACAAGAAAAGAAAAGTGGGAAGAGAAACAACTACAGGGAAGATTCATAAGGATAACAAAAGATGAAACTAACGAAAACACTTGGAAATGGATGCGAAAAGGAAACATAAGCCGGAAAACTGAATCCCCAATAACTGCAGCACAAGACAACTCGAGAAGAACCAACTACATCCAAGCAAAGATCGACAAACCCCAAGAAAACAGCAAATTCATGGATAAAGAGACGAGACGATAAACCATATAATAAGTGAATACAGCAAACCGGGAAGGGTAGTACACTGGGAATTATGCAAACAAATGCATCTCAAACGCACAGACAAGTGGTACAAACATAAGCCGGCAACAGTACTTAAAAATGAGAATCAAAAAGTCCTGTGGGACATAGACATACAAACTGATAAATCCATCCAAGCAAGAAGACCGGATGCCGTAATAATTAACAAAAAAGAAAAACCCTGTCAAATCGTAGACTTTGCTGTTCCAGTTGACCACAGTGTGAATATCAAAGAAAATGAGAAACGGAGCAAATGCACAGAGCTAGCCAGAGAGATGGAAGGGATATGGAATATAAAGAAAATCAATAAAAATATGTATAATAGCAGGAGCGCTAGGAACAATCCCGAACAAGTTTGAAAAAGAATGGGGGAAATTGAAATCAAAGGAATGGCTGGAAAATACAACGAACAACAATAATGAAAACAGCTGAAATTTTTTTTTAAAAACTCTTGAATGTGGAAGTAACAGTCGCGAGCCAGAAAAACTGCTGCAAAGGCAAAACATGAAACACTACGTTGAACACTAAATCCACATATCTATAAGTTTTGTAACCCAACCCTACCCATGTCCCCCATTGCCACATCACTTCCCCCCCCACAAAAAAGAGTGAGACCAAATAACCAAGTAGAGTCAAGGAGGAAGGAAAGACCGATGAACTGACCAGACCTCAACCGCATAAGTGCGAAGAGAACCGGGACCATGGGGGGGGGTTATTGCCACTCAAATTCCAGCGAAGACCAATAGCCGCTGCCAACGAGAACTCAATGGCAAGCAGCTGCTGCGATAATGCAAATTTATTTGCTAATGTTTTCGAAAGAAGTGGAACGTACTGGAAACCTAGGGAGATTTGTTGTAACTCAGCTTCTAGGGAACTCCACAGGCTTTTTTCAGGGAGAGATCACTGAAGACCTGTATGAAAGCTCCTTGTGAGCCAATAATAATAATAATAATAATAATAATAATAATAATAATAATAACTATACATGGTTGGATAAAGACTATGTTGTTTTAGAAAACTTGTCCGTATTTTACACAGAATTCACTATTAAAAAGTATATACAAATGTAATATTTCCGCTTAATTCCTTTCAATTTTTGATAAAGCAATTTCACTTTCAAAGCAGAGAAGTTGCATAAAAAATAAACGTTTAAATATTATGTTCAAGTCGATGATTTAAAAAAAATAATGGGTGATACCTGAAAATCATCGTCAACTGCGTCTAGGGATTTATTGTGAGTTCTGAATTGTTTTAAAATGTTGCGTATTTAATGTTAAAAGTTATATTATTGGTTTGAACACTAAAGCCACATCTACTCATTATTATTGACTTAGATATATATTGATAGAGAAAACGAGTGTTTCCGGTTGGAATAAATATACTAAGTTAACAAAGCAGACCCATTTGATTGTTTGTAGTTTATTTGCAACTTTTCTATTTGGATACGTTTACGTTATTTTACCTTGTACAACTGATAGAAAAATACAATATGAAAACATTTCCGAAAAAAAAAGGAAATTTGTTAACGACCAAATATTAAAAACCTTTTATTTTTAAAACCATAAAAATATATGAACAGCAGTTTATAAGAATTACCAAAAATTTTTGCATATAAGTATGATTTTCTTTTCAATAATCCTTAGAAGGCTATTGTCAAGATCCGATGTTAGATATGTGATTTTAGTTGCACAGTAGTTGTACGCAACAATATTTTTTGACTTCCAGGTGACACATATGCTGGTGAATTACATCCCATAAGGATGAATATCTCTCTTGAGGATTCCCCACAGATTCTGAATAGGATTTAATTTACAGCTATTTGAAGGCCAGCCTATAAGACAATATTAAATCGCTTTTTGTTCAACCAGGATTTAGTAAAATCTAATGCGTAAGTTCGTGCGTTGTCTCGCATAAGGATCATAGATGAATGCTAATGTTAGGACTGGTTAATACGCCATTACACAATGTTTCTGCAGAAAATAACACTAACATTTTAGATTCATTTTAACCTCTTTAAATACTCACACAATCTCATTAATAATAATTCCAACGAATATAATTACCACTAATAAATTTTGCTCTATTATTATTATTATTATTATTATTATTATTATTATTATTATTATTATTGTTATTATTTTTTATTATTATTATTATTATTATTATTATTAACAATGTTTTTGTTATTATAAGTAGTACTCTTAATTGTAGAAATGTAAATAACGACATGTTAGCGTTTAAAACATTGCATTTGATCATGTAGCGTTAAAACCTGTAGAAGGTTCCCTCATTTCCGTTTATCACTCATTTGTATTGATCAAAACTAAGCTCTAACAAAATCTGATTTTCTTCTTTCGGTGACTCTTGTAATCCAATTAGTATGGGTTCAATAAAAACGAATACTGAAAAAGATTTACCCGGAGTCTGTGTCAGATCTTTGATAATTAGAAATAATACCTAAGAGGTAAGTTTACAAAAGGTCATTATTAAGAAAAACATTTTTTAAATTTCAGACATAATGAAAAAATAGTTTATGGAATAGCGGATTATTAAAGCTGGACCAAGATACTTCAGTCAATTAATTAAACTATATTCATTTTATCAAACAAGCTTTCTTCCACGCTTCACGATATAAAATATCAAGTTCTGTTTAATAAATCTCATTTTACCAAATGAATATGGTCAAACAAATCTACCAAAATATCTTGATTCAGCTTTAATGATATGTTTGTATCCTTATTTCTAGCATGTTGCCTTGTTTATTCCCTATTTAATAAACTTAGTATCCCTTTCCATTGACCATCTATCTACTATTATATAAATAGAATTTTAGTGTATGTGATCCAGTGTGGATGCAAAACTGTTATTTAATTTGAAACCTGTTCACTTCAAAAGGAACTGTATAAATAAAGATGGTTTATAATACAAATCAATAGCATTTAATAAAGTATTATACGCGTATACATATATGTGTCTGTTAGAACTGTAACCGTTGAACTACTGAGATATATTAGATTGGCAAGTAAGTTCTTGCGGCATTTTTCATTTGGATTTTAAATTATGTATTTTCCAAAAAGTTTTCGTTATAACACCATTATTTTATGTATAATTAAAAAACGGTTTTCGCTCTATCTAATCATTTACATTACAATTATTTTAACATGGCTCTCGTCTTGGGGAGGCTCCATGTTTTGACAAGCTTCTGGGTTTGACCTTTACTCCTGATCTGAAATGGAACACGTACACCAAATATGTTGCCAGGGACGCTGGCAAAATGGTGGGATCCTTCTACCGCCCCAGAAGATA
This sequence comes from Euprymna scolopes, assembly GCF_053919585.1. NCBI lineage: Eukaryota > Metazoa > Mollusca > Cephalopoda > Sepiida > Sepiolidae > Euprymna > Euprymna scolopes. Next base: position 81,644,997 of record NC_136492.1, on the reverse strand, counting down.
TCTCACTACTAATGCAATTCTCTATCTGTATAAAAGCCAAGTACGTCCAAGGATGGAGTACTGCTGCCATATCTGGGCAGGAGCTGCTAAAAACAGCCTATCCTGCCTTGACAGAGTACAAAATAGACTTCGTTGTTTAGTGGGGGAAGCCCTTTTCTCTTCCCTGCAACCTCTCTCCCACAGAAGAGACGTTGCGAGCCTGTCTTTGCTTTATTGTTATTTCCATGACAGGTGCTCGTCTAAGCTCAAAATCCCTCGTCACCCCTCGCCAATCTTTCACGAGAAACACCCGTCTGGCTGAAGCTACTGTTAATAATTTTCCCCACTCTTTATGTGTGCCTAAATCCAAACGTAGATGCCATGAGCAAAGCTTCTTTCTTAGAACTGCACGCCAGTAGCACTCTCTGCCGCTTGCCTGTTTCCCACCTGACTACAACTTGGACGTCTTCAAGTCCAATATAAACAAACTCCTGACAAACCGCCCCCTTAAGTAAGACACTCTATCAAAACCCCCAATACTAATGATTACTACAATACTATCTCATTAATTACTGTACACGCAATAACCCTTATCCCTGAGTGACCTTCGGGCCTTGACAAGTAGTGATCCCCCATGTAAAAAAAAAAAAAAAAACACGATAGTTGTTTTTTTCTTTTTAGAAATTTTTACGTTACCTGAAGAAATAAACTTGTTTTGCGTTTGCAAAAGTTTGTCGATTCTGATGGTGTTTATTATGATTAATATTTTTTCTTTGAGTCTATATATCTTAATCTGTGTTTAAAAGTTTAAAAAAACAGCAAGAACTTTCTTGTCAACCTGCAATCTCATATTCTATGTTCGATTATGCATAATCTTCTATCGCTAAACATGTTGGTACGAAATCAATTAACGCTCTTAGTTTTCAAAATTGTGTTTTGCAGTGAATATTTCATATATCTACGAATAAGTATATTATGCAATTGAATCGGATGATTTATAATGTATTCAATTTTTTTAGGCGACATCTTCGACTAAAATCGCGGAACGAATGTACACTCAGTGGTTCACCTCTTTTTATTAACCGTTTTCAGACAGTTTCGGATTGATAAGAATCTAGATGATTCGTTTTTCTCAGCCGTTTCACCATTCGCTATTGACCCATGGCGTCAAAAAATTCTTCAGTATCTTTAAGATTAAGATTATTAATTGGCGTCTAAATTAAATTATTTTATTCGTATTCGATCGTTGTTCTTTATAATTGTCAATTGGCAAACTGACGCTACTATTCAAAATCAAACCAAACATTTCACCGACCCCAAAAAAGCGTCGCACGTTAATAATACTGCCGCTAATAGTACAACTTATAAAATAATATCCGATGCGTCCGTTTAGTCTTGAAAGATACATGATACTCCCTGTAGGGACAGCTGCGCGTGTAATTGTAAGGCAAGGGCTGCGCAGTCCTCAACCACAACTCTCCCGCATTAGTACTGTTTGAGGCAAGAGATCCAGAATGACTGGAAACAATGTTGAGATAATCGGAGAGCACATACACTACCTGCAAGTCAAAAATAGTCGTCCATTTAGTACTGACACGGTTCAACATTGCTTAACTTCAGTGATCTAACAGAACCGGTGGGTCAACGTGATTATGTCGTATATAAAATAATGATAGATTATAAAATCATACGATTATAAAATCATACTGCGGTCATTTTTTTCTATGAAATGTTTGACAATGAAAAGTTTCACTATCATTCAATTTTTCATGCTTCATCGTCTGATTTTTTTCGTCGTTTAATTTTCTACAACTATTACTACTTATAAGTACTACTCATAATAAAAATAACATTGTTAATAATAATAATAATAATAATAATAATAATAATAATAATAATAATAGGGGAAATTTATCCGTGGTAAAATATATACTTTTCAAATTAAGCAACACAGAGACAAGTGTGTCTAATTCCCGTGGCTAATTATCATGCATATTAAATTGGTATATGTAATCGAAAGAATTGGAGAGTACTGGAAATTTGAGGAGACTTGTTATCACTCAGAATTAACGGAACACCACAGGTTGTTCTCATAAAGAAGTTTTGATGATGGCCGGTGTGAAAACTCGTTGTGAGGTAATGATCATTAGTACCGCTATCATTGCTATATATATATATGCATAAATATATATATATAAATATATATATATAGCTTGTTATTATTATAATAAATATGTTTTAATTAAGTGTTGACATGAGCATGTTAAAGCAGAATTAATCACAGATATTTCAATGGCTCTAGTGATAAGTAATTCTTCACTAAGACAACACATGGAACCTGGAGCTAAAACTCGCCCATTAACTATAGCTACATACGCTTCCAATTTGATTTTCGCTGACACTGAAGCAATACTTTGTAATATGACAGAATATATGAATATAAAGACTCTCTGAATATTCAATACTAATGCATATCAGCAATCCATAAAAATGTATATTAATGTGAGGAACTTTAATCATGGGGATTAAAGTCCCTACATTGCTATCCATTGGAGGAGAAAATGTCGACTTCGCTTTTCCGTTTTTCGATTCCTCTAGTAATTTTCTAACTTTTTGCTCCAGTATCTACTTAGATTGAGGCTATATTGTTTTGTTTTCTTTTTTTTTATTGGAGAGGGGTACCCAATTAGTTTTTTTACAAATGGCATCATCAAAGTTTACTCCCTGATAATAATCGGTTATTTTTCTTGAGATTGGTAAGATAACAATTGCTCATAAATTTCCAGTACTCTCAACGTCTTTTGATTTGCTTTGTAATCTATATAAATAAAACGGTACATGTATGTGTGTGTAAATATCTAACGGGTAAACTCTTAAACAACTGGTCACATAGCATCGAAATTTGCAGAAAATAATATTCATTAACCAAGGATGGTTACAGCCAATAATATATTTGTTTACATGCACGATTAACGCGTACAGACATCAGCAAATTTACATGTAAAATGTAGATAAACACCAAGTAGATTTTTTTTTGCACTCATCCGTATGCCACCGCTTAATAGAGAGCCCAATGGCTCCAACACAAGACGTTTTGATTTAATTCTAGCAACCGGTTTCTTCTTTTTTTATATTAATAAAAAAGAATGAAATAATACGTAAATTTTACTCGCGTTTGGGAATTTGTAAGCCTATATATCTTTTATTTTACGATATCATATTTATTTCATATATATTTTTAAGATGGAGGGGGTGGAAAATAATATACGGAATACGAACCGTACTGAAATATTAACATTTAGAAAGCAATTCCTAATATGGGATGGGAAACGTATTTTTAAACTATTCTCTACTTTCACCTAACAATTTATTAAATAAGGAACTGAAATACGGACGGAGCTGTAATAATAGCGTTATTATTTAGAAAACCATTCTTAATATGAGTAGGTTAAGGTATTTTTCCTATTCTTTACTTTCTCCTAAGAATTTAAAATAATTGTCTCAGTCATGAAGACAAGTAATGAAGTTGTTTTTACCAGGCATTATCTCCTCCTTGAAAACAAATGGGGGATGAAGTCGCTGAAATGTTGTAACAGCGCAGATACTACACTTTGATCTTAGCAAAAAGGCCAATTAAGCGTAATATATTTTTTCTACCGGGCATTATCTCCTCCTTAAAAAACAGAACAAAGCAAAGACACAAAATAATCGACACAGAATATATTTTAATGAAGCCACTTTAAATGTCTTATGTAAATAGCTCCATACAATGCATGACGCCACTTGAAATAATTTAAGGAAATCACTCAAGACAAGGCATGCACCCACTGGAGATTTTTATGGAAATCGCTTCAGACAAGGCATTAAACCACGAGAAATATCATATGTGAGGATGAAATGGGCGAGTTTCTGTTGGAATTCATTCATATTTTTCTGAATTTTCAATGATATCTTTTTTCCAAACAAATTTGTTTCGGTAGTGGTGAAAGAAAATGAAACACAGTAATGTGGAATTTGATAATGAAGCACGGGGTTTCTAATTATTTAACTATGTCAATGTATTTATGCATTAATTTAAAAATACTTCTGAGACATTTTAAAAAAAAATGACATAATTTTTCTTACAATTATAGTGCTGATAGTTAGGAAAGAAACCCCCCAGTAATGTTGAAATTTATGGTGAAGCAAGGGTTGCCTAATCATTAACCAAGACAATGTATTTATGTATTAATTTGGAAATCCTAATGAACCATCTTCTCAAAATTATTACAAGTTTCTTAAAATTATGGTAGCCTTGATAGGAAGAGAAATTATTTCTTATATGTTGTACAATACTTGTCGACGGTATGTTAGATTGTTTCATATTCGTATTTAAATTACCCGTTAAATGGTAAGTAAAATTATTTTAAATATGTGTTTTTCATTACCCGTCCTTGCAAAGGTAAAATTTTATGCTGCTGTAAATTACCTGTCCTGGGGATGGTACAATTATATCATACATATGTAATACAAGCCCTAAGGTAAGTAAAATATTCTTTTACTCGAAAAATGGAACTTCTAACTGCAGGAAAAAACTATAATGTCTAAACACGCCGTTCTGCATTTTAAAAACAAATATTACATTTTGGACCCGACAATCAAATTACATCAATTATTGTTTACCGGAAAATTAATTTTATATAATTTAAAAATTGGATGATGAATACTTTTAGTCACCTTAAAAAAAGGATGTAGTCAGCGTGTATACATTTAGGATGCTACAGAATGTCATTATTATTATTATTATTATTATTATTATTATTATTATTATTATTATTATTATTATTATTATTGTTATTAACATCATTATTATCATCATTATTATCATCATTATTATTATTACTGTCATTATTAATAATAGCATTATTATAATTATTATCATTATTATAATCATTATTATTATCATCATCATTGTCATCATCATTATTATCATTATTATCATCATCATTGTCATCATCATAATTATCATTATTATTATCAACATTATTATCATTATTATTTTTATCTTTATTATTATTATCATTATTATTAATTTCATTATTATTATTATTATTATCATTATTATTATTATTATTATTATTATCATAATTATTATCATTATTATTGTAAAATGTTTCTGACTTCTAATGGGGGTAGAGATGTAACTGCTGCCCACCAAAGCAATATGCCCACACGGCCGGAAGGTGGGGATCCAGCAGGTTCCCTAATGGAGGGGCACTCCTTCGATTGTAAAAACTACCTGAGTAACCCCGTTGGCATTCCCCGGTCGGGGCGCCTCAGGCAGTAAGCGATAAACTTCCTCCACTGGAAAGCCCAGTGGCAAGGCCTGGGAGGGTGGACCTCCTAGGTATTACCCAGGCGGTTTACCTCAGTCCGACAGGTGCTGTGCCGGTTCCCGGCTCCTCACCTGTCGGTCTGAGTGTCAAGTAACGAGTCCTTCACGAGTACTTCTACCCTGTCTCCCTGCAGCCGAATCACGAGTAATGGAGAAAGAGATTTAATTGCTGTCCACCACAGCAATATATGGCACAAGGACGGAAGGTGGAGATCAAGCAGGCCCCCCTAAAGGAGGGGCACTCCTGCAATTGTATAATTGCCTAAGTAGCGCCGTCGGCATTCCCCGGTCGGGGCGCCTCAGGCAGTAAGCAATAAACTTACTCCACCGGAAAGCCCTATGCCAAGGCATGGAAGGGTCTACCTCCTAAGTATTACCCAGGTTGTGTACCTCAGTCCGACAGGTGCTGGGCCTAATCTCGGCCCCTCACCTGTCGGACTGAGTGTCAATTAACGAATCCTTGACGAGTACCTTTACCCTGTCTCCCTGGAACTGAAGCTGCTTGGAGACCTTCCCAATCACGAGTAATGGGAGGATGTGACGAATGGATTCGCCAATCATTTTTATAACCACAATGAACCAATGAAAACCTTTGAAAATTATTATACAAAATGTTGAATTTTGGATTCAATCAGTTCGCCGTTAACTACGTCACGGACCGCATTTGGTTCTTGATCGCCATCTTGGTTACTGCCAATTACTGATCCGAACTACGCCGCTATCTTTGTTCAACGTAATGCCTCAAAACAACAATTATTATTATTATTATTATTATTATTATTATTATTATTATTATTATTATTATTACTCACTAGGAGCATTCACACAAGTCATCATCCAAGATTGTTCTCCGAGAACAACTTGTGGTGTTCCCTGTAGTCTGTGGCAACGAGTCTCCTCAGATTTCCAGTACTCTCCACCTCTTTCAATAAGGTTTGCAACAATATTGCGTTATCGCAACAGCTGCTTACCATTAATTTCTCGTATGCGGTGACCATTTGTCTTCACTTGAATTTGGGTAGCAATAAGCCTCCCCAAGGTCAAAGTGGAGATCTGACTAGTGATTTCTCTCCTCGATCTTCCCCTCCCTCCTTCTTGACTCTGATTATTTGGTGTGGTGCCTGTTTATGGTGACACTCACAGCAGGAAAAAAATGGGGCGTTTTTTTTTTAATTTATAGATTTTTTTTTCATGATTTTATTTTGGTACTTTATGTGTTACTTTGATTTTTCTTTTCATCTGTAGCCATTTTTGTATCCTGTTAGTGTGTAGTTTATGTGTGGTGTTAGTCTCCACATTCAAGATCTTTCCTTAATATTTCTGTAGTTTTATGATTGAAATTCGTTGTATTTTCTCGGCCACCCGTATGATTTCAATCTCACCCATTCGTTTTTCCAGGTTTTCTTGCATCGTTCCTAACGCTCCTGCTTTATTATTATTATTATTATTATTATTATTATTATTATTATTATTATTATTATTATTATTATTATTATTATTATTATTATTGTCTGGCTATTGGCGAATCTTAAATAAACATAGACCATCACCATTTTCTTTTCTCAATCTTCCAGTATATACTACAAGGCAGTCTTTTGAAGTAATCCAACATTGCAAAAATCCCAATTTTCTCAATACATTAGTAAAAATTTTCAGTTACACTGCCCAGAGCTCCCATCACAATAGGTATAATTCTACTTACTTGAACTTCTACAATCTTTTCCTCTTTTGATTTCAAGTCCTGGTATTTTTCGACCTTCTTTTTTCTTTTACATTCACACCCGTTAACACTGCTTTATCAATGATTATTACCTTGTGTTCCTTGTATTTTTTAATAAAATTAAATATGGTCTCCTCGCTTCAAACATTGGATATATATATCCAACAGTAATTTCACATTATCATTCTTCACAACCCTTTCTGGAACATGTTAGTACCATTTTTTACTGCATTTAAACTCCCTGTTCTTTGCATTTATCCGAAAAGGCCTTCTTCACAATATTGTCATGCAGTCTCTTGAATTTCTGTTAAGCTATTTTCTCACAGTTACTGACGATGTGTTGTACATTCTCGCCTTTCTGTCCACACAATGAGAATATTGGACCTTCAACCATTTTCTATGTGATACTTCACATAGTTTCTTCTGAGCGCTTGCTTGCACAGCACATATTAGTGCTGCTGTGCCATCATTAAATCATATTTTGGCAACCATCGCCAGGCTTTTCCTTGTCTACTGCCTCTGGTAAACGTCTACTAAACTTGTCATGCATTTTCTCTTAAATTCATTTGGCTTTCATTTTTTTTAATGCGTTAATATCCTTCTTACTAGTTCACTCTCTTTTAATTTTTCAAAATACAACGCCCTTTATAAGCTGTTCCTTTCAATAGGAGACGTAAACTTTCAGACTATTTTCTTTTTGTACAAATCTGTGACATACCTATTGCCGACGTCCTCCATTTGTTTTTCATTTCACATGTAACCTATCCGCATCAGTCTTTGGGTTAAGAGCCTCATTCATTGTCACTATCCACTTGTCTTTCTGTCCATATCTTATTTTCTTTTCATTAAATAATACACACCTCTTATGGAAATATAGCTACCGCCCATTTCTATACTGCGGATATTTTGTGTCTCCAATTCAATCTTGAGTCAAGAATAAACTGTAGTCTTTTCTCGTATTATTTTGTATTAATGTCTTGGTTACAGTTACTTTTATTTTATCTCATTCCACAATTCCTAAGTACGTGTATCTCTCTTCTCTAACCCTTTTTTATCATTCCCCTATTCAAAATTTTTATTCCTCAATTTTAACAATTTCCCCCTTTTTAATTTCCAAGCACCACATTTCTCCATGCTAGTTTTATAGCTGTGTCATTACTAAGCATTTGAATAGTTCGTCCAAGCATATTTATTTGGTATTTATTCTTTGCATACAACATTAAGTTATCCGTAAATAGTTTTCCAGGTACGCTTACCCCACTCATTTCCCTTTTGTAGTATGAACGATAAAGGTGCCATACTCAAAACAAACAGCAATAGTGAAAGGCTATGTAAAACAAGATAATATGCTTTGCGGTACTCTATCCATGACATGCATAAATTTATGGATGTTCTGTTCAATCCAGATGTATTACCCTATTACTGATCCTTGGTTCTTCTACTACCCCGTCTACATTTCGTTTTTGTTCTTACCGTAAGATCTCTTGTTTTTTCTAGATATTTTTGAAACCTCATCTACCAATATTCCTGTCCGCATTTTCCACATCAGTGGAAGGCAAGTGATGAGTCGATAGTTATCAAACGCAGTTCTCTTAAAATATCCTCCTGACAGAGCACAGTTCTCCCACGCGTGCCACATTCATTCAGGAATTACATTTTCTGCGAACATTCCATCAATTTGAGATGCAATCCTTCCATGCATGGCGGTAAAATGTATTAACCAATACACATATATAAACTAGAGTTCTAATTTGGAATTTTCTTACATTTTTTTACTCACTTTCTCCTTGCTCACTTTTAATAAACATTGAGGGTTATTTAACTTGATTTGTATTTTATTCCTCATATCTTCCAGCAATAAAGCATTTTCATTATCTTTCTTTTTTACACTCAAAATATCACTCCAAAACTTTTTTGTCCTATTCTGAATTTACGTAATTAAACCGTCTATTAAGTCCTTCATAAAATGTCTTCTGGTCTAGACTAAATGTCCTATTCTCTCAAATCTGTTGAGTTCTTTCTTCATAATTCTTCACTTTCGCCCTTTTTTCTAGCATTCTGTATTTGATTCCCTCTAGGTCAATGTCGAGTTACTTTTCTTTTCACTCTGCATTTTTCATTCAGTTGATTGAATTCTTCCGTCTTCCTAGCACTCAACTGGCCTCGCAAACCTCTTTCAAGCGAGTTCACATTCTTTCTTAATTGTTTAATGGTCATCTTTTATTCTTCTTTTCAACCTTGGTTAATTTCTATTCTAGAGTTCACCACTTTTTAAACCGAATTTTTCCGCAATCCTAACTTTTCCTGCTATAATCTAATGATTTGTTTCTGCGATGGTTTTGTATTTCACATATTTTATTGCTTACTTACTTTTTATACCTGCACTTTAAAAAAAAATTTCCGTCAACTTTCGTAATCATTGTTCCCTCACTTCGTTTCCCTTCTACCACAATCTCTTGCAGTCTTTCAACGATTCCTCTCCAACACCTCGTTATCAGGGTGACCATTATTAATAATTACTTTGGCTTTTGTTTCCTCTCCATTTTCTGCCACCTCATTCACATTTCCCACTACATTCTCAGTACTAATCTTCAACAATGTACATCACCTTTATTTGCCGTATCATCTCTAGAATAGTTTCCGTTCACCTGTCTTTTTATGGTCTCTAATTCCAGCTCCGATAACCATATATTCTTCCGTATTGCTCTTGTCATCACACACGCGTTGTTCTGTTAATCCAAACGATCCTCGTTCTCTCCATTCTCTTTTCTGTACCGCATAATAGGCTTTCCATTTTCATAATAAGGAATCCATAATTAGCGTGTTGAATTTTTCCTCCACTTCATTTTAGCAGTTGCAGGTTGACGGATGGGTTCTCGGTGCTGTTGTGAAATACAACTGCCGGTTGTGGGCTGTTTACTTTGACTTCCAGTCTGATTACCGCCGTTATTCTCCGAATTAATTTGCTATCTCATTCATACGAAATTACGCGAATTTTAGTTTACACAAGCACATGTGTTTTGTTTATTGAAAACACCATCTCTAGTGGGTTGAAATCAGAGTTTTCCTTCTCCTAGATGGTTGCCTTACCAAACTCTTGAGCACCACTCACCCGGAACTATTTTTTTCTTATTACATTTTCACCCCAATCAAGGCACATTACCACTTTGTTGTAGGGGGCTAATATCAGGGACATAAGCATCAGGGGTACTGTGTAGGGAGTTGGGTAGAAACATGTCGGGTCACGTTACACTTGAACTTCTGCATGTCAGTACAGTTGGGGAAGCAGAGACCCGGAAGGCAATTCCAAAGTTTATTTGTCCTGGGGAAGAAACTACTGGAGTAGAAGGCTCTCTTACATCTAGGGATCTCTACCGTGAAGGGGTGAGGTTTAGCTGCTTGTCGGGTTTGTCAGGGTTATTTATGTCGAGGGGGCACAAGTGCTTGCAGTTCGTCAGAGCATTCACCGTAAAAGTACTTGTAGAACAGGCAGAGGGATGCAACATTTCGTCGATGGGAAAGAGGCTGATGTTTAGATGACAGTTCAGGACCTATCAGATTGCCGACTATTGGTTTTAATGCGTAAGTTATTCGCCTGATACGACCTCAATCCTCAGTAACACAGATCTGCCGAACTTCAAGACTAAGCACCACGAAAATTCCATGAGTATGCTTAGATTTTAGAAGGCAAAAGATTTGAGCATGCCTTTGAATTACTTTATAGGAGAGTTGGTTATCATCCCAACTTCGAATCTGGTAATATAGCAACATTGGGATGATTTTGTTGTTGCTGTTGTTGTTGTTCTTCTTCTTCTTCCTCATCTTCTTCTTCTTCTTCTTCTTCTTCTTATTATTATTATTATTATTATTTTTCTTCTTCTTCTTCTTCTTCTTCTTCTTATTATTATTATTATTATTATTATTATTATTATCATTATTATTTTTCTTCTTATTATTATTGGCTCACAAAGTGATTTCACACATGTCACCAAAGATCTCTCCTTGAAACCAGCATTCGGTGTTCCCTGAAAGCTGAGTTACAACACTATTATTATTCGTAGTAGTAGTAGTAGTAGTAGTATCACCACTATTATTATTACTGTTATTGTTATTTTTTATTAATATTTTATTACTCAAATTATTATTTTTATAACTATTACTACCGCTATTATTATTATTATTATTATTATTATTATTATTATTATTATTATTATAATAATAACCGCTATAGTTATTCTTTTTTTATTACATTTTTATTATTATCGTCATTATCATGAATCATATTACTACTATTATTACTACGATGGTTGGTTGGTTGTTTTTATTTTACGTCATATTAACCCATTTCGGGTTATTTAATGCCGAATCCAAAGATTTTGAAGAAAAAATTTTTGATAGAAGATACTTGTTGTTTTCAAGTCGGTTTCTATTTACACCATAGTTGGAACCCTAACAGGTACTACCACTCCGGGTCAGAGTGGACCTGGGAGCAATGGTAATTAAAGGGTGGCTCCACACTCCCCAAACCCACAAGCTGGGGCCTCACCTCTGGATATAGTTTAAGGTCATATCCAGGACCCCCATTGAGAGACTTTTACCCTCTGCAGGGGGGGGGGCAGTCGGTGTATTCTAATGCCCCGCCGACAGGGCCGATTATTACTACGATAATTACCACTATATACATCATCATCGAATAGACCTATTAGTAATATTACAATTATTATTATAAGTAAATAAATAAAACACAAATACGATGTGCACATATAGAAAAAAAAACTTGGGTTATCGGTGCAAAATTAAAAAAAAATGTTCAACATTCACGAAAACAATCTCACCGCTCACCAAAGTAAAAGTAACGTGAGTGAAAAGAGGACTGGTAACACACACAAAAAAAACAACTCATAGAAGCAAGAAAACTGAAACTATTATTGTAAGTAATTACGACACCCACATCCTTAAAACAAAGATGAAGGTAGTCAACTTAAAACCTTGCAGTTTCACATTTTGTGGTTCTATGTGATGTCTATCTTCATTATTATTATTGGCTCACATGGAGCTTTCACACAAGTCAACAAACGATCGGTTTGGGGACCTGTGATGTACTCTGGAAGCTGAGTGACTACAAGTCCCCCCAGACGCCCAGCTCTCTCCACCTCCTTCGATAGCATTTGCAGATAAATCTGCGTCATCGCAAAAGCCTCATACCATTGATTTCTCGCTGGTAGTGGCCATTGGTTTATACTGGAATTTGAGTGGCACTAAGCTTCACCACGATCCCAGTTCTCTTCGCGCTTGTCCAGCGGAGGTCTGGCCAGCGCTCTCTCCTCTGTCTTTCCATCCTCCTTGATCCTTCTCGGCTCTTTGGTATCGCTTTTCTGTTGGGGGGGCGGTGATGAGACAATAGGTGGATGCATGATGGTGGTGTAGAAATTGTTGATATGCAGCTTCGGCGTTCTTTATTACCTGGAACGCTTCTTTGTTGTGTTGTCTTGTGTTATTCCCCACATTCTAGGGTTTTCCTTAATATCTCAGCCGTTTTCTTTATGGTTAGGCGTTGTATTTTTGCAGTTATTCCTCTGATTCCAATTTCTGACATTCTTTTTTCGAAGTTTTTCGGAATTGTTCCTAGTGCTTCTACTTATACCGGTACTATTTTGATTTTCTTCATCATCCAACTCCCTTTTAACTCTCTGGCTAGCTCTGTGTATTTGTTTCGTTTCTCCTTTCCTTTCATACTCATCCTGTGGTCAGCTGGGACAGCAAAGTCTACGGTTTGACAGGATTTTTCTTTCTTATTAATTATTACGACATTTAGTCTTCTTGCCTAGAAGGGGTTGTCCGTCTGTATGTCCATGTCCCATAGGATTTTGTGGTTCTCGTTTTCGATTGCTGTTGCGGGTTTATGCTTGTACCATTTGTCTGTACGCTCAAAATGCAGCCATTTGCATAATTCTCAGTGCACCGCCCTCCCAACTTGGTCATGCCTGTTTTTGTATTCCTTTGGGGCCAGTTTGCTGCATTCACTTACTATATGGTTTATCGTTTCGTCTCTCTGTCCATATAGTCTGCATTCGCTGTTTTCTTATGTTTTATCTATCCTTGCTTTGATATGTTTTGTTCTTATCGAGTTATCTTGTGCTGCAATCATTAGAGATTCAGTTTCACGGTTTATATCGCCTTTTCGCATCACTGTCCAGGTGTTTTCATTATTCTCATCTTTTGTCATTATTATGAATCCTCCGTGGAGTTGTGTCTCTTCCTCTTTCTCTTTTTTCGTTTTGTCGTTTGCCTCTCTGTTTTCTGTTTTGTTATTATTATTATTATTATTATTATTATTATTATTATTATTATTATTATTATTATTTACCTTTATATGTGTAATAAGATAACGTTAAGTTTGTGTTGTTTTGTCTTGTAATATATGTGTGTGTGTGTGCATATGCAATATATTAATATTATATCTATAATATTTATATACATATACAATATATATGTATATACATATCTCTATATATATATTTACACACCCACGCACATATATATACATATACATGTATATATATATATATATATATATATATATATATATATATATATATATATATATATGGTTAAATAACCTTGGCCAAAAAGGTAGTGGAGGTCCAGTTATAAGACGCAGGACACTCGCCGTTCATCAGAGCCCCGTCTGCATGGCAGTAGTTACGACGTGCACGGGGTTTGATGTGTCTGGGAGAAGCACAGAAAGACGCTAAAACATGTGTGTGCTTTTAACACACGTCCACATTAGACCTTGACCACCAGCTCGCCGAGGGAAGACGTCTGGCTCAAAAGCCTAATTGAGAGTTAAGGATTGTTTAAGATCTACCTTAAAAATGTGAGATTGATGAAAGAACCTGGGAGAGTCTTGCTTTGGGTCGCGATGGTGGAGATGGACCTTGCGGGGAGGGGTGGACAAGTTTGAGGCAGACCGAACCCAGTATGAGCGGCTGAAGCGCGATATCCGGAAAGGGAGAGTGAAAGGGGCCGTGGATGGGAGGGGGCGCCAAATTTGTCTGGGGTGTGAGGTGTGCGGAAGCATATGTCTGAGCAGAACTGGGCTGATGAGACACCAGTCTACTCATCGGCGCAGGTGGCCACAAAGCAGCCTTGAGTTGCCAGAGTTAACGTGTTTCAGCTATGGGCTGATATACAAAACGACAGCCGGTTTGAAACGGCATTTGATCCTGCATAAGAAGAAGAGCAAGAACATGCTGCTAGTGGTGCACATGTCTGTACAATGTGTGCTAAATAATGCTACAGTTTAACAGGGCTTAAATGCCACATTCGCCCATGTTTTCGTGTTTCTATTTACCTTTTTCTTCTTTTTTTGTGTTATATCGAGTGATGGCAATGTCTGAAAGCGAATTTCCTGCCATCATATATATATATATATATATATATATATATATATATATATATATATATATATATATATTATAATATATATTCCTGTATGTGCGTGTTGGTTGGTATATTGCAGTATCGCCGTTATCGATCACCCCAAGCGTCAAACTAACTACTCTTAAGATCAGTACCTTTGATTCGATACCCGGATCTTAGTCTTGCGGATGATTAATTCTCTTCTTCTTGTATTTTCACCATCGGTTTTAACTTCAAAATAGACACTTGATATTTTCTGTTCGTTTGTCTATATCGTCTCAATTGCTTTCTAGTAGATATCGTCATGAAGCTGATTCATTTTATGAAATAAAATATTCGATGGAAAACTTTTAATCAATGGACTTAACTTCCTGAAGTTACAACATTGGTAAGAAAACACGTCAGAAAATTTGTACATATAGAGTGACACAAGCTGAAACAGACACAAACACATACATTTGCATATACATATATATTAGTGATGGGACGATTCCAATATTTTTCACGATTTCGATTCAATTACCGATTCCGTACTATGTTCCCGATTCTGATACAATTACAGATCCCGATTCTTTATAAGTCTCTAAATATTTTACCATAAAAGTGTTATTTTATCCCAACTTCTGTAAAACACATTCTAAATGTCCCTATATTTTCTCAAACGTAAAATCACACATGTGACGGGATGATCTAGAAATTTTAGTCTTACTGGAGGTCTAAATCAATAAATATGTATTATTTTATTATTAAGCAGTGGAAGATTTTTTTAAACACAAATCAAACAAAAAATATAATTTAAGGAATCGGTTTTGGCATCGGAAAATAGGCTCACATTTTTCCGATTCCGAGCCCGTTTCCGATACCCCAAAAAGCTCCGATTTTCTCTGATTTCCGATTTCGATTTCAGTAATCGTCCCAACATATATATATATATATATATATATATATATATATATATATATATATATACATGCACGGGCTGAAGTGATTTATGAATAACTGTGAAATGTAAGTTAATATAAAACTGGCACTGACATGATTACATTGAACTATTTTCACTATAGAAATAGAAAATCTTCAATCAAGATCAACCAAAGAAATTCATATAAACATATAGTCTAACGATATTGCCTACTAATTCCGTGACTTCTAGAATGTGCGTATCTATTTATTTCAATCTGAATCAGTTCCCGATGAACACAGATAAACGAGCAAACAGATATACGCGAATATACATCATATCTGGGAGTCCACGTATTCGTTGCCAATTTTGCCAATATCAGTCCCAGCTGCCCTCGTTGATCAAGAAATGGAGCCGGCCAAATAAATTGCTTCTATCTATCTAAATTGAATCGTGAACATATTTAGCGAAGAAGAAGAAACCGGCGCCATGTTCAACCATACAATTTCTAGATGATCTCAGGGAAAATTAAGTATTCTGGATTTGAAAAGTAGGACTTACCGTTTCAAAAAGAAAACAAGAGAGAAGCGCCTCAGATCTGTCAGTTATCTTCTCATGCGACACTTATGCTAAAGTATGATCATTAAATATAATTTTTAATATACTTACACCACCCCATATATATATATATATATATACATATATATATATATAAATATATATATATATTGTGTACAGAAAGTTGTTAGATGAGACAAATAATTGGTACCGTCAGTTTCAAGCCCAATAATTAGGACCGTTTAAGATATCCTTATCAAGCTCTCTTCAGCCAATAATCGTCTCGAATCAAAAAAAATACGTTGGATTTATTTTATGTAATGCTCATTCTGTTGCACTTTTCAGAAAAAATCATTGAAAATTGTATACCTATATCATTAAGTGATAGATGAAATATAATGTTTTTTTTAATTGCAACGGTTCTGTCATTCTCTTATTCTTGAGTCTAATATTATCAAGGAGATCAGAGCATTTGTCATTTACTCTAGCAATAAGTCGATATTTGATGTTTCTTTTCTGCAACCTGGATTGTTCCCTGCTTATTTTGAGTATTGCCGTTCAATCTTTTTTCTGACATTTGAATACTCGTACATAAAATCGACTGTCAGGCACTGTCGGGCACTGGCAATCACTAGTTGTCACCGCTTGCCTGTTGCGGGGAATAATAATAATAATAATAATAATAATAATAATAATAATAATAATGATAATAATAATAATAATAATAATAATAATAATAATAATAATACAAAGCCAAAATTATATGGTTCCCTAACTGATGCCTTTGTCATGGTTTTGAATAAAAGATAATGAAGCAACTTTAGTAAAAGTCCTATAAACACGACAAGGTATAGCTTCTGTATAAGTTTTTAAATTTTTATATTGTAGATGTTAACAGTTTGGGTGGGGCACATCTGTTATTTTTTGTTGTTGTTATTTATCGATATGAAGTTAATTAATCAAAATAAATATAAAGTAATAACATATTAAAGTACAAAACAATATGACCACCAACTCTGCTGGGAAGTCTCAGTGCTGGTGAAGAAGAAAGTTCTGTATCAAGAACTAAATCTAGTACACCACCTTCAATTTGAGTGGTGTGATTTGAGCGCTGAAGAAATTGTTAAGCTCCATTATGAATTCTATTCGTGCAACACTGTTTGCAAGAAGAAATTGAAATCACCCAACAAAAGAAACCTTACACCAAATACAAGTTCAGCTCATCGGTGAGAAAATTTCAAATATTCCCTAATCGGCCAGGCATACGGTACACAAGCATACAACCAATCGTATGTTGTAAAACTGTTACCTATTTTGCCCATTTAAACCCCTGGTCTGATGTAAAACATAGGACTAACACAGCTAAATTACACTGCTTCATGTAAAACGATGGCTATTTTTTAAAACTTTGGTACCATTTTAAACTCGTACTTAGACACAAGTATGAATTTTATAAGAAAAATAAAATTAGCCCCAAAAAGTTTTTCCCCTAAAAATCCTAGGGCTGAAGCCTCAGAATTTTCCCAGAGTCAAATATTACGTTTCTATATCCATGTGGTCTTGCTTTGAGGTAATTTTCAACAATACAAATTTTCGTAAAAGATTTTATGTTCACGAAAGTGCTATTTTTGGCCATTTTGACTCCTTTTGAACCGCATGTTTACGCAACCAGATTTCTTATCAAAAATTAGAAAATGTTCCATTAGCGCCCTCCATTCGGTAGTTGTAACTTAATGCAAACTTTAAGAAAAATATAAAGAGAAGTTGTTGAAAATTTTGGGAACAAAGAACGAACGGACGAACGGACGAGGGTGAATTCTAAGATCCACATCCCCACAAGTCGGTGGACTTGTAATATGCATGTACTGAAAACACTCAAACATGAATATTTTTTATTACATTTTTACCCCAAACAAGACACATTGCCACTTTGGTGTAAGGGGCTACTATCAGGGACATAAGTTACCGGGATACTATGTAGGGCAATAAGATATCGGTTCACGTTACACTTGAACTTCTGCATGTCAGTACAGTTTGGGGAGCAAGGACCCGGAATGGAATTTCAAAGTCCAGCGGTTCTGGGGAAGAAACTACTAGAGTAGAAGTCTCTCTTACATCTAGGGATCTCTACTGTGAAGGTGTGGGATTAAGCTGATTGTCGGCTTTGTCGAGGGCAATACGCCGTGGGGACACAAGTGCTTGCAGTTCGTCAGAGCATTCACCATTAAAATACTTGTATAACAGGCAGAGGGATGCACCATTTCGTCGGTGGGAGAGAGGCTGAAGCTTAGATGACAGTTCAGGACTTATCAAGTTGGAGATTCTCTTTTGGACCTTGTTTAGGATCGAGAAACTATATACAAGTTTAGTCTTGGCAGCATTGAATGTGACCGTCCATTTTTGTCCCCATTCCACTACAGATTGGAGCTCATCCTCTAGTGTTTCTGACATTTCTTCAGATATGTATTCATTTGTTTTCTTGTCGTGCCTGTTATAGAGCGTGGTGTCATCAGCATACATACCCATCTCAGAGGCAATTTTTTAAGGGAGGTCATTTATTAATATTAGGAACAATGAAGGTCCAAGGATAGACCCCTGGGGCACTCCCGCATTTATATCATATTGTTTAGATGTGGGGCTGTCGAGGACAACCTGATTTTTTTCTCTTATCTAAGAAGGATTTAATTAGGTTAAGTATTCGTCCAGTGATACCGTATGAGCTCATTTTCCTGAGAAGACCTTCATGCCATACCTTGTAAAAAGCGTTAGATATATCTAGAGCTACCGCTCTACCCTCCCCTGCTTTATCCAGTGAATGGTATATAGACTCAGATATTACAGTTAGGATATCTGCTGTCGAACGGGCTTGCCTAAATTCGTATTGTTTGTTGGTCAGAAGTTTTGCATCTGTAAGGTGATTGTCTAGAACTTGATTAATTATGGACTCAAATATTTATCGACGAGTGGAGGCTAATGGGGCGATAATTTAATGGGTCAGTTCTTTTGCCAGAATTCTTGAAAACAGGTACAACAGAAGCAGTTTTCCAGCAGTCCGGAAACCAAGATTCATTACGGCATTTGTTGTAAAGTTTGAAGAGAACTGGAGCTACTTCGGCGGAACATTTTTTTAATAGTACAACCGGGATGAGATCTGGTTCACATGATTTTGCAGTGAAAAGGTTTCTTATGAAAGCATGCACTTGAGAAGGGGTGATTTTCAGATCGTCTAGCTTGGCGTCCATCCGAAAGGGATGTCAGGGAGAGGGTGATTAGCAGGTTTCAGTGTGGAGTTGGAGGCAAAGAAACTGGCGAGCATGTTAGCCTTCTCGGTTACTGAGCAAACAACCTCATGATTTTTGGTTAGTGGGGGGAATTGTTGATTACCCATTATTTATTTATATATTTTGTTAAAGGTTCTTCGTCTTTTACTAAAATGGGATATTATTCAATTTTAATATTTATTATGCCTGTTTATGTCAAAATACACACACACGTACAAAGACATTCCTTTTTAATGCTAGAACACGCGCTCTTACCAAAACAACATACGAAGCTATAGCGAGCTATAATCAATTCCTAAGTAACTACATGATTGATCGAAGTAATTATTTATCCATGTATGATTCTGTTTGGTGTAGTAGAAAAAAAGGTTTGATTATATATAGAAAACAGTTTTTAAGTTACCTGTATCTTGAATCAGTCAAAAGTACATCGGCAATAACGGTTGATTGAGTATTATAGATAGAAGAACTAAACTTCATTCCGGCTCACTACTCTTATATAAAATATTGTGCTTATATCTATTTGTATACTTATTAAAGGATTTTAATGTAGTTCTTTTAATTTACTTTCGGAAAATAATTTTATTCATGAAAAATTAGAATAATGAATATACGCAATAATGTAATATAGTCAGTGTTTATAGGGTTTACTGAATGATTTCGCTGACTAATATGAATGATTTTGACACTTATCGAGGTGATGTCAAATTTTGATGACGCCACAATAGCCGAAATAATGTCTGGTGACAATTCCAGCTGTTCTTGTATATTTTAAGTTATGAGAAACACTGAAGAAATACAACGTGAACGTAATTAAAGTCAGAACACTTTCAATAAAGAGCAAGGCAATTTTATCTGGCGTGTCTGTCCCATTTCGTGTTTATTACGTCTTATATTTACGAGGAACGAGAATCTCTCGAAATAAAACGGTCTGTATCGTCATCTCTCGTGAGTTTTTTCTGGCATTTTTTATTTCAATTATTTTGCTGGAATAGTTTTGCGTGATAAAAGATTATAACAGCAGATATTTTGGCAATTCTATTTATAACCAAGAATCACTTTATAAAAATCATTGAATCTATTTCAATTTTCAGTGATAATTTTCCGTTTTTACACGCGAAGACCACCACTGATACTAATTAAAGTATTTCTTTACCTGCAAAATATTCTCTTACTGCATTATAGCTGATATGTATTGCTTGGAATTACATATTTCTCTTTCGAGAATAGTATTGCACTTAAGTAGTTCTGACACAGCA
Organism: Euprymna scolopes; assembly: GCF_053919585.1. Classification (NCBI taxonomy): domain Eukaryota; kingdom Metazoa; phylum Mollusca; class Cephalopoda; order Sepiida; family Sepiolidae; genus Euprymna; species Euprymna scolopes. Next base: position 81,624,503 of record NC_136492.1, on the reverse strand, counting down.
CGCTTCCATCGCATTTGTTTTTCCACAAGCTACATTTTAACCGCGCACATTTTACGTGTATTTTAGTTATGTGTTAGACCTCTTAAATAAAGTAAAATGCAAACAAAAATTGTCTTTTTCTTTTTTATTGTATTAATTTATTGCATTATTTATCATTTTTTATATTTGAAGCAATTTAAAATTAAAACTGAAGAAACTTCAATATTATACTAACATTGTATGTTACAATATTTTGGCCATGATAAAAAGGATATAACTACAAATATATATTCGATACTATTGATAAACACACTCTATACTCCAAATTTATTTCCATAATGTTATTCTATAAAAATGTCCCCCACTTATTCAAACTTTTTTTCTTTAAATTTTTGTGTTTTTTCATCTGTACAATATTTAATGCGACATTTTTTTTCAATTTACTGTGGCATATTACCAGGTTTATTGTAGTACACGTAAGGTTCGACAGACAGCGTCAAATATTAAATATAAATATCTTTTTTTTTGGTATTATCCGACCAATCGATCAAGCTTCTGAAAACTTGGTGATTGATTATACACTTCATATTCATCAGCACCTAATTACTCTATATCATTTTATAAATATTTCCTTTAATTCATCTAACCTGAAACTAGAAAACTTACCTAGCATCCAAAAAATAAAAAAAACAGACACATGCAAGTCATTTGTAATATGTAATGATTAACACACACGTACACACACACACACACACTAATATGTATGTATGTATATATATATATATATATATATATATATATATATATATATATAATATGCTAAAGTCGTTACAAATATAAAGGCCCTTTAGTTATATACTCAGTGTTTTTAAAGAATATATTTTGGAGTAAGACTCTTTTGACAATCCTTTTTTTCTCTTTTTCGTCATCGAACTATCTTCCACTCTACATCATGTCGAAGAAAAAGAGAAAAAAAAGATTGACAAAAGAGTCTTACTCCGAAATATATTTCTTAAAAAGTTGATTTTATAAAAAAATTTCGCGTTGCAGTTTTTGGTTTCAAACGTATTTATACGTATTTTATTCTTCAAATTTGACTCAGCGCTTCTAACGGATATAAACAAAAAAAGCTACCCAGATTTTCAAAATGCGCGACCACGTGTAACCTATACTGCTTCATAAAACCCCGCAGTTAACAACATCACGTGGACTTTTCATCGAACTATCTTCCACTCTACATCATGTCGAAGAAAAAAAACATTGACAAAGGAGACTTACTCCGAAACATATTTCTTAAAAATAAACACTCGTTTATTTTATAAAAAATTTCGCGTTGCAGTTTTTGGCTTCAAACGTATTTATACTTATTTTATTTTTCACATATATATATATATATATATATATATATATATAACGCCACAAAAGCCGAGTCATTTGTCTGTTGACAATTCCAGCTGTTCATGTATGTTGTATGTCATGATAAACACTCCAAAATACAGCGTGAACGTCATTGTATTCATAACATATTCAATAAGAAGCAAGATAATTTTATCTTCCAATTTCTTTAGAATCTTTTTTTTTATGTATATATACATGATTGATGAGAATCTTTTGGAATCCAATGGTTTGTATTTTCCTCAATGTTCAGTTTTATTCTGAAATTTGTTTTTATTGGAATTATTTTTCTTGCAATAGTTTTGCGTGATAAAGGATATAACCATAAAGATTTGGGCGATTTTATTCATATCAATCTGATGCTAGAATCGCTTTTGGAAAATTACTGAATCGCTTTGAATTGTAAAGTGATAATTTTCCGTCTTGACACGTGAAGATAACAACGTTCTACTGGTACTAATCAGATTATTTCTTTACCTGGAAAAGCTTGTATAACTGCAATGAAGCTACTATTCCTTGCTTGAAATTACATTTTTTTTATTTCAAGAACGGCTTTGAACTTAAGAAATCATGACCCTGTACGCGTTCATTGCATTCTTTTCTCCGCAAAATACATTTTATAACCGTTCACATTTACTTGTATTTTAGTTATTTATAAACCGCTTTACAAAACAAAATTTATACACACCGTATTAATTTTGTTATTATTATTATATACCTTTTTACTTTAAAAAAAGAATTAAATTAAAACTTAAAAAGCTTCAATATTATAATAATATGGTAATTTTGCAATATCTTGGTCCCTATAAAAGGGTAAAACTACAAAAATATGATAGATGCTATTGATAAATATAGTTTAAAATAACACACTCTATACTAAAAATATATTCCCAAGATTTCATTCTATGACATTTCCCCCCACCTTGTCTAAGTGTTTTGTTATTTTAGTTGTTTCTGCAGTATATTGTTAATGCTATATAACACAGTGATCACCACTTATCAAGGCCCGGAAGCCACTCAGGGATAAGGGTTATTGCAAGTACATTACGTTAGTGAGGAGATTTGCTGAAGTGTTTACTTAAAGGGGCGGTTCATTAGTAATTTGTTAACATTGGATTTGAAGACATCCAAGTTATAGTCCGGAGGGAAGCAGGCAGACGGAACAGAGTTCCACAGGCGTGCAGTCTAAGAAAGAAGCTTTGTTCATGGAATCCGCGTTTTGATTTAGGCACATATATAGAGTGGGGGAAATTTTTCACAGTGGATTCAGCTAGACGGGTGCTTTTTATGAAAGATTGGCGAGGGGGGACCAGAGATTGGAGTTCAGACGAGCATCTGCCATGGAAATAACGATAAAACAAGGACAGACTCGCAACGTCTCTTCTGTGGGAGAGAGGTTACAGGGTAGAGAAAAGGGCATCCCCCACTAAGCCACGAAGTCTATTTTGTACTCTGTCAAGGCAGGATAGGCTGTTTTTAGCAGCTCCTGCCCAGATATGGCAACAGTATTCCATCCTTGGACGTACTTGGCTTATATATATATATATATATATATATATATATATATATATATATATATATATTGCTATTTAATATTACATTATACTTGGTTTATTGTAGTACACTGAACGTTCGTCTGTCAACAACAAATAATGAACTTATATAAATTATTTTTCCGCATTATCTAATCAGTCGATCTAATCTTCTGAATATTTAATAATTAGTGATACACGTCTTATGCACAAACACCTATTGAGTCTAAGCATTATAATATAAATTCCCCGTTATTTAAGAGAAAGATTCAACAGATACTTGTTCACGTTAAACTTGTAAACGGTTATCTTTCTCGAATATCTGTGCATCTTAATATGGAGTGTAAACCCCACGGAAAATCCGTTGATTTAGTAGAGTGTCAACTAAAGGATAATGAAGCACTGCATATATATATATATATATATATATATATTTGTTATATTATATAGATATATGTATGTGTGTATATATATATCCCCACAGAAAAAGAATACAAGATTGCAACAGTTTGAACAAAAATATACAATATATTAGCAAGGCTGTGAAAGAACTTGTTTTATTTTCCCAAAATTCTTAACTCCATCATCGTTAATTAGCCTTTTATTTGAAATCCTACTGAAAATAAAAGTGTTGAGGATAAACGGCTTCTATCGCAGAGAAGGGTTTTAATTCTACACAATAATGCTATTTAGTTTTTATTTGTTTATTTTGATTTGTTGAAATTCGCATTATTTTCTCGCTTCTCAATTATCCTATAAAAATAATCTCAGATCAAAACATAAACATTATTAATATGTCTAGAAGTATAAGCCATGTTTAGTTTCAGAACAGTTTCCGATGGTTAGTTGCTCGAGTTGGAATCCACAGAGGAAAAGATTCTTCCCGTGTTGCAACGAAGAAAACATATGCGAAATTGCTACAGAAATGATTCATGGAGCAATTATGGTTTCTGATCGGTTGGTAGCATAACGTGAATTAAGTCGATTCGTCAGTTCCTAGCAGCATCGTTTATAAACAGAATCTCCCGACTGTGCGGGGCCATGCCCCATTACACTTTGCACGATGGGACGTGTCTCCTAGCGGCTTTGGCTGCTGGGAGGCAGAGTAGTAGTACACGTCAAAGATCCGTTCTTGACACTAAGACCAACAGGTGAGAGGGCGGGAACCGGCCCAGTATCTGTCGGACTGAGGTACACGTCTGTGTAATACCCAGGAGGTCCACCCTCCAGGCCTTGCCACCCGGCTTTCGGGTGGGGCAAGCTTATTGCTTGTCGCCTTAGGAGCCCCGACCGGGGAATGCTGACGGGGTTACTCGAGCAGTTTTTTGCAATTGCAGGAATACCCCTACTTCAGGGGAGCCTGCTTCAGATCCCCACTTTCCCGGCCTTGTGCCAAATATTGCGGTTTTGGGCAGCAATTTAAATAAATACCCTATTACACTAAAAATAGTGTAACAATATGCATGTCAAACGATGCTTCATATTGCATTAGATAGTTTGCACAAATTAACTCTATAATCTTTTTTCGCAGATCCAATTTTATTACATCTATATGAGAAAGATTTGTCAGTAATTCTGATGAAAATAAGTCGATATATTAATAATATCCATTACATTCAACATCAGAAATATAAAATTGTATTTGAGAAGATCATTAAATGACATTAAACTCTTTTTAACTACATAACTAAGTGTAATGTTAAAGTGTTCACTACTAGTATACATTAGAAATAAATATAATTTGCTTTCTATTCAAAGAAATCAAAGCCATTTCCAGGTTAAAATAATGTCTTATTTGTATGAAAACCTTAAACATATATTTTCATAAATAGCTGACACTTTGTATGTATAGTTTCACTGCTTCATTTTGTCATATATAGCAAACCGTTTTGAGTATACATTTGTATGTGAACTATACGTTGTTCAAGCAAAGATATAAATGCCACACTTTCTATCGATTGCTAAAAAATTCAGTAGGTACGTTTATGGGACTCATGAATGATCTGAAATGATAGATGTCATCTGACAATTTGACAGATCCGCATGCTATATAGCACATGGATGCAGCGTATAATGACATTGTAACAGATGGTGATTATACATATATATATATATATATATATATATATATATATATATATATATATACACGTGAGCTAAAAATGGGCCAAACAAATTTTATACATTTATTGCACTAAAAGCTATATTGAACAAATAACAATTGGACAAGGAAACTTAAACGAGACTAATAACACAGAACAATGCGTTTAGTTTAATAAATGCTTCAGATGGAATTGCATTCCCTTTTGACTTCTTTAAAATATCAGTTCTTTTAGACATGCTATCAACCAAAGTAAAATACTGTGAAGAGGAGATGCTATTCCATTCGCTTTGTACAGCTTCCCATAGTTTGTCAATGTCCGAAAAAGTTCTTCCGGCCAATGCACGAGATATTATGGACTAAAGATTCTCGATTGGGTTTAAATCGGGGCTTTCACCTGACCAAAATATCACATCAATTGAATCATGAGAACACCATTTTTTATGACTTTAGCAGTGTAAGCGGGCGCAATATCATGTTGAAAAATAATGTCCGAGGATATTCCCAGCTTCTGGATACTTGGTAACACTCTTGTTTCTAATATTCGAATGTATTCCTTTGCATTGGTTGACTTCTCATATCTAATAAGTTCTCCAACTCCTGCTGCAGTAAAAGTTCCCCATATATTATCCCTATATTCCCATGTTTAACTGTCATTTTTATGCCACTTTTTTTACATGGAGGTCACCAATTATTAAGGTGCGGAAGCCACTAGGGGATAAGGGTTATTGCGTGTACAGTAATCAATGGGATAGTATCGTAGTAATTGTTGAGTTTTGATAAATGGATTACTTAAGAGGGCGATTCATCAGGAATTTGTTTATGTTGGACTTGAAGACATCCAAGTTGTTGTCAGGTGAGAAACAGTCAAACGGAAGAGAGTTCCACAGGCGTGAACTTCAAAGAAAGAATTTTTGTTCATGGAATCTACGTTTTGATTTTGGGGAAAATTATTGACAGTGGTTTCAGCTACACGGGTGTTTATCGTGACAGATTTGCGAGGGGTGACCAAAGATTGGAGCTCAGATGAGCACTATCCATGGAAATAACAATAAAACAAAGACAGGCTCGCAATGTCTCTTTTGTGGGAGAGAGGTTGCAGGGAAGAGAAACGGGCATCCACCACTAAGCCACGAAGTCTATTTTGTACTCTTTCAAGGCAGGATAGACTGTTCTTAGCAGCTCCTTCCCATATGTGGCAGCAGTACTCCATCCTTGGACGTACTTGTCTTTTATTTAGATAAAGAATTGCATCAGTAGTGAGATATCTTCTGAAGCGATAGAAGGATCCCACCATTTTCCCAGCATCTCTGGCAACAGATTTGATGTACGTGTTCTACTTCAGATCAGGAGTAAAGGTCAAACCCAGAAGCTTGTAAAAACATGGAGGCTACTCACGACGAGACCCATCCATTTCAATTGATGTCAGATGGTGATTAGAGCGTTGCTGATGTAAAGATAGGAGCTTGGTTTAAGATGCATTAAAAGTAACCATCTACCTCTTACCCTACTATACCACGCGCTCAAGATCAGAGGAGAGAGAATCAGAGAGAACTTTATCATTTACAGCCTTTGATGTGTTGCCATAGAAAATATTTCTCCAGTTCTTCGATTGCACCGTTCGGGAGCATCATGAGCATCACTAACAAACAAAATCTTGATTCATCTAACCAGAAAACATTCCTGAACCAGTCCGTATGAGAAAAATCTCATTCTATCATTAATTTTCTTCTTACATGAAAATCCCTTCTTTGCACATCTTTTAGAAGAAAATCCCATTTTTCTCATTCGTCTAGATATTGTATATCTAGAAAGAGAATTTCCAGGCCCTGTTTTGAATTCTTAGCTATGGGCAACATGAGTTTTCTTTCGATCCTTCAAAACAGTTAATTTCAACATGTGGTCGTCCTTCAAAGTGGATGTTCTAGTGCAACCAGATCCAGATTTCCCTTTTATCAAGCATTCGACTTCGAACCTTTGATCAACTCAAATAGAAATTTTCAGTTAAAATTAAGAAAAATTCATGGAAAAATATTGAAAACTCGATTTCTTACTTCTTTCACTCTTGGCCCACTTTTTTGTCCGTGAGTATATATATATATATATATATATATATATATATATATATATATATAATGGGTTTTTTGCGCTGACATTGATATTCAATACTCGTCGTAAGCTATTCTAAATTCAGCACATAATTTTAGTATCTAATTAATAAAAGAATATTAGGAACAAGCCGATAACTTTACCTCAAGAAATATTCGAGAGCGTGCTTACAAATATAGTACGTCTTTGTCCGTTGCTGGATAAAGTTTGTATTATTTTGATTCTAACTCCTTAAAGAAACTAAAGTATCATTTCGTATTATGAATAGATTTTAAGAGACTAGAAGGCGACACGCGTTACTCAGTCGTAAAGTACGTTTTATAATTCTGCGTTAATTCATGCCAATTTTGTATTGAATTAATAGAGCCAATTATTTATCGATTATTATATTGTACCTAATATATATTAGTGATTCCAAAAGTGAAACAGCACTGACTTGTGTGCCTTCAGCTAGAATTAAAATCCAAATATTTAGCGTCCAAGCCTTATCCATTAGCGTATTAACTAAATTGTTACGTTCAAAAGTTGCAAAAAATAACGCCGTTTAAAAAAAACATTTATTAGCGCATGTGCACATTAAAAACAGGTATAATCGACTTACGCCAGGCCAGGACCAAAATTTGTTTGCAATTTTGACCCATTATCAACTATTTTACCCGCTAAAAATACAAATCGATGTGTGTCCAATTACACTATATACTTAAGTTCAACTCTGTAGCTCAAATATTTAGATAGGGATTTTCTCGCATAAGGATCTTTGTGTGTGTGAGGTCGAAATTTGTAGACTTCATAGCGTCTGTACCGACTTTTATGAAATTTCAAGTAAATATGCTTTGTATGACTTGCAGTATTTATGCGTAGGTTTTTATTGAAAAGTCTCCAATGAGTATCGAAAATCTATAATCGAAAATTCCTTTAAAGGAGGAGCAGATCGATTTTTACCAAAGTTATACTTTTATATAGTCTAACATCACAACTATAGTTCATAATTTGGATCACTGCAGAACCAGAAAATCCGGGCAGATGAAATATTTTTGATCAGAAAGCTGGATGGTTGAAATGAATGTTTCTGTATGGAGCACAGTCGAACATACATAAGTGGCTTTAGCATATTAAACTTTAATTTAAAAGATTATATAAAGACAATCATAAAATCAACAGTGAAATAAAAACTAGAATGTATTGTAGACAATATTACTGCAAGAAAGCATGTGAACATTCCTCTCGGTGCATCGAGGTGGGGGTTTGGCTAGAATCAATCGATTTATTTCATGAATGAACGATTTCATCGATTTTGATGGTAATTAAAGTAAAGTGTTACACATAAATTTATTTTAATTAAATCGCGAACAACATCTGGTCTCCCTGCTAACACACACAAACACACACGAGCACACACACATACACACACACACACACACATATATATATATATGTATATATATATATATATAGATATATATATATATATAGAGAGAGAGAGAGCGAGAGAGAGATATATAGATATATATAGTTTAGTGGTTCAAGTAAAATTCTGAAAATCAAAATATAAACACATATATTCGAGTTAAGAATTTATTGTTTGACACAAGGAATATATAGATGGGAGTTTAATAGGATATTTCACTTTAACTTTTCTTTAATCTGTGACTTATCTCGCTCATATATATATATATATATATATATATATATATATATATATATATATATTCCCGTGTATTAGAACGATTTCACATTAGATTCTACGCAAGTACACAGGCTTCAGAAACCATGCATAAAAATAAGTCAGCGTAATAGGGAAATGAAACCAAACATCTAATAACAGACCATAAAATAAATAAGTAATTAACTGATACTCGTTTTTCAAAGGAATATGCAAAATAGTTGAACCTCGTGTAGTCGCTGGCATATCCCTACCTGAGTATATTATAAAGTTCTTTTTAATAATTAAAAAAATAGGCTTTCAGTATCAATGTGTAGGGAAAGGAAAACTTAACTTTACAGCTTTATAGATAAATAGTTGTTTCTGTAATGAATCTGGATAAATAGGTCTCGACAACATATCTGCTTTACTATTAGTCAATTGATGTTTGATTAAGTAAACATATACTTAAAATAGTTTTGTGTACTGTAGCACATTTATTTCAATAATTAAAGTAATCACCGAAGAAAATTAGCTACTTCATTAATCTTACATATCTTTCTACTTTTTAATGAACTTTTAATATCATCAACTGATATTGTCTGGGTCTAAAAAGAATAGTCACGGATGTGCTTACGAAGAAACGGAAATTAATGGTGACTTTAATTTCTAAATCTAATTATTTTTTTTAAATAAATTAATTCCAAAGAAAAGATAATTTTGGAAAAAGTCCAGGCAAGTAAGATATATATATATATATATATATATATATATATATAAGTGAACGTGTCTGTCTGTCTGTCTGTCTGTGTACATTTCCCTACAATAACTCTGTCAATTTGTAGTCTACAGACTCGAAACTTGAGATAAAGGGTACTGAGATTTGAGAAAATCTATATGATTGGGTTTCGGCCAGAAATTTGGATTTTAATGGGTCAAAGTTCAACGATTTGCCCTTTGAGAACTCTACCAAACTCCTCCGAAAATTTGGGGTCTAAACAATTGAAATTTTAGATATAGGTTCCTTCGATATGGATCTAACTTAATAACTTGCTTTGAGCCCAAACGAATAGATGTTAAGGGGTCATAATAGGGGTACAATTTTTTTCAAAATTGACCGTTTGTTTGTTTTTTTTGTTTTTTTTCTCAGCATACACCTCCAAACACCCGGGCAACGCCGGGTATCCATGCTAGTAATACGATAAACTAGCACGTGTAGAAACTAAGAGGGCACGTATAAACTATGTCAATTATCCTTAATTTCAAAGATCAACACAATTTATTAAACTGTAAAAGTTAAACGCTTCCACATAATCTATTTTAGTTTAGGATAATTAAAATAAATTAGTAAATAAAAAAAGTATTTAATAAATATATTGTAATAATAAAAATAACAACAATAATAATCAGTATAATGATAACAATTATCCAATAAATCAGCTAGTATAAAAATATAAGCAGTGATAATTGAACACACTCAAAATTAAACTAGATACCTTTTCAACACAATGAAAATTGAGCAAAGGGATGGGGCAGTACAGCACAAATGAACTTCAATCAGATATACGCGAGGTCATTGGCTACGATAAATTGGTTTGTGGATGATTAAGAATCGTATAAGCTAACTAGTAAATTCAGCATTTGAGAATATATAAATGCATTAATCTAATGCTAATGATCAAATGATAGCCTTACGAATCATTACAAGAATGAAACACGGAGATTTCTGTGTAGCTTAATTGCCATATATATATATATTTAAAACATACTACATATATATGCATATATACTCACACACACATGTATACATAAAGCAGGCATTGATAACCATTGATAGAATCCCCCACTTGTTTTTAACTTTGAATTTTTTCAATTATTCTAATGATTTTTTTGTGGCAAACTATGCAGAGTTATCGCCCTTAGAAAAACAACACTACAGCTGTGTTTTAAAACTGTTATTGTAAAATAAATTCAATTCAAGTAACTTAGTAAGGCAGTAGAGCTGACATCTCGATACGGGTCCGGAACGGGAGCATGCATTTTCTCACATGTGCCTCACATGTGTCGGCGGGAGCTCGCGAATACTCGGCGAATGGCGGTAAGCAGGCTGGCTTTGGGGTTGTAAGAGGTTATGTTGGCGAGGTTCTCGAAGGATGACCAAGCGAAATAGTCCAGCGGGTTTTAGTCAGCAAATAACATAATTGTGGCTGAAAACATTGTTTTCATCACCTTGAACACGTCCCTGCTAATTGGAGCAATCCAATCACACATAGTCTAGTGGGTTCAGGTCGAGGAAGGGGGGGGGTCAATGAGAGAAGGATATCAAATCGCAGTACTCCTGATTTTACACAATCCAGGAAGAATAAAAATGTTGCTGTTTATATAACCAGCATTTGTCAATGCAAAATACATTTGCGTTTACAAAACAGTTTTCATTATGGGTAAGTTTTCTACGTAATTAGATGTATAATGTGGCCCGACGGGGTACTGGCAACAATGGACAACCTTGCTAGTGGATCGAGAGGCAGTCGGTCTCTTGGGCGGTCCTTTTAACATGAGTTCCGGATATTTCGCCTTGTTGATTCTAACAGAGATCATGATGAAGATAATAGGGATGATGATAATGATGATGATGAAAAAAAAGGAATCCGTGTCCTTAACAGATAATCAAAATGATCTCCCTCCCTCACAAGATGAATAGTCGAAGGATTTAAGTAGTAGCCAGAAATATATTTCCCAAGCAGTGAAAATGTAGCACTTATGTTTTATTTGAGAGGTCAATAGAGAACCGAGTCTTGTTGTCAGTTAATTGGTAATTGACTGTGAAATCCTCTGTGGGAAGAGCATCCCATGACAAATGATAAATGAAAGACGAAAGAGAAAATGTTTATTGTTAGATAGATTGGTTCTCGTGAAATTGGGCTTTAAGGAATATGATAGCTGTTAATAGGTCATGAAATCGCCATGCACGTGGATATGTATTGCTTTTACTGACATAGTAATTCAGTTTTCTCGTGGCCGCTGATGAATTCAAATAAGGAGAAGAGGAAGGGGTCTCCTTAAAACCGAAAATCGTTTTTTTTTTTTTTTATTTCTTTTTTCTTCTGGTCAGGACGTTCAGAGTTCGGTGGGAAATACTTGGACATTCCCTCACTTTTGGTACGCGTAATGTCACTGGACCCAGCGAAAGGGTCAGCCGCGATAGGTTGGTTACCATTTGGGACCTGTATCGAGAAGGTGGAGTTACAGCCAACCGATTCCAATATAACGGAGACATCTGAAACTGAAAGAACACACACACTGTCACGTGTCTTCGGCGACTCCCCTACAATTGCAACCTGGTTGAGACGTTCCATTATTTTCTTTTCTAAGTTTATTTTTTTCTCAAGTGTAAACTGACAATAACGAACGAGAACTTTGTTAGTGAACGAATGCCTGCCCCCTAGAATTTGTACAAGTTACTAACGCCTTATGACATGTTACTTGTAACTTTTAATGCAATAATTATTTTACGTTATGAACAAAGTTAATCCTTTACTTCTTTTGTCTTGTTTGGAAAACGCCGTTGCTTGGAAGTGCAGTCTATTTTCAGGTCTGCCCTGTTGACAGTTTAGAAGCCGGACCAAGATTGGAGACAAGTAAGCGAACCACGGCGACGGGGAAAATCCTACCACGGGACGAGATGAAAGTAAAGCCACAGCAATAGGAGCAAGTTGCACCTTTCTTTCAAGTCTGTGCATCTGCTCCGGCCATGTACGGGTTACAATAAGACTTCGATTAATAATCCAGATGAATTGTTTAGTGATTTTCTTCCACTTTTATTTACGTCGGACATCCCGATTTAATGGCTGCTTATTTGTTTTTGCAGAACTAATCCTTAATGTATTTTATGTATACCAAATTCCACCATTTGCAAACAGATTTGCATTTCAATAATTTACTCACAAAACTTGTAAAATTTCCCGTAAATATTGCATCATAATAGCTAACATATATTATGAATCGATGTCTTTAATATTATTTAGTAAAATTACGGGTATACTATTATTCCTGTAGTTTAAAACACTATATAAAATATGCACATTATATTACATTCAAAAGTTTTTATTAGTGCAATTGCGATAAGAGCAGACGTTATCCCATCGTCTCTATCCTGTGCTAAAATGAGCAAACAATGGATGAGATGGTTTGATCACAGGTTTTTCAATGTGACTTTCCCTGGCAGCGATAGAAAGGAAATGTTTGTAATGAAAGGGGTAGGAGCTCTGTTCGATATCTATAAAATCAGACTTAAGCTTACAGAACCTGTGATCGTTCCAAATACAGACAAAAATCAATTAATGTTGACAGCGCATAGTTCGGGATGAAGGCCTTGACAAAGAAAAATTTATAATATATTAGATTCGTGTAATAATCTATTCTTTTATGCCGTTGACCACTTCACCTAGTTTAGTATATTCATATAAATGGTCTTCAAATGCACCAACCTTGTTTTGTAGTCAAATCGCTTTCTGCTATGGCCAAGAAAACATATGGGCAAAGCTGTAAGCCTTGCGGTGTAAAGCATCGTAAGGTTTCCTATTATTATATAATATTGAAAGAGAAGAATGAATCATAAATAGTACATCGAGGTGTGTTCCAAAATTAATGCTTGTTATTTTTTTTATTTTATGTAAATTGATCTAAGGAGAATGCTAGTTGCATTGTTCGGATGACTAGATGTATGCATTCATGACCTGAATGTGTCGCCTCTCAATTGCAGATATTGAGGATATGAGATCACACTCCTGCAATAGACGTACGCAACTAGCAAGGATGCACCATTGAATTCCTCGCAAACGTACAATGAAAACGATGATAATTATACATATGATTTTTATATAGAACAAAAGGTTGTTTTAATGGTACCACTTACGTCTTCGTAATTCTTGAATTTTGGATTGATAAAAGAGACATTACAAATGTGTTCCGTATTTCTAAAAAGAAAACCATTTTAGCAACGAGTGCCGTATATATATATATATATATATATATATATATATATATATATAAGTTTTATTTATTTCAAGTCAAGCTAATGCGCCCAAGTCATATGGATATTTTTTTTTAAATCGCAACTTTTTAATAGATAAAAATTGATAGAACATTACCTATATAATAATATAAACGAAATCTGCAAAAATTAGAATATCATACCTAAGCGTATTTATGACTGGACTTTGCCGGACGTTTGCAGTTTTAACAAAAAAGCTACAATAATAGCAGAGCGTTTCCATTTACACTGAACATCTACAGAATGCCAACATCAATATATTACATATGAATGAGTCCCCTGTGGAATTTCCACAGGTCCCGCGAGTTTAAATTACTATCAATTCACAATCTTTTTTAATCTTTGCAGTTATCGTTCTACCCTTGTGATTCACTCCTACTCTGTGTTTAATAAATGTAACATTGACAATATAAATATGATCTCCTGTCATAACCTGCGTATTATAGGGCATGACATTTTGTATTAATCCACAATAGCAAAATATAACTTTTCATTCCCGTGAGGGTTTTCATAATCCAAAAGATGTTAGATAAATACAAACTTCATTGTAGTTTTCCAATTAATCTGAAAAATTACAATACCTACGTTATTCAAACTAGTACGTTGCTAATTTCTCTTTTTCTTACGTTCTATTTTTTTTTGAACGATTGCACAATTTTACTCATGAATTAGAACGCAACTTACGAAGAGAAAGCTGCGTTTTAAAAT
>NC_136492.1:81519984-81607484 GCF_053919585.1 Euprymna scolopes | reverse complement strand
AAAATATTTACAATAAAATTAATCATTTTTTCAAAGTAAAATACTAAGAAGGAAAACGACATTGTGCTAAAAATAAACCATCAAATATAGTATTCAATGTGCACTAACATGTTAAGATTTTATCCGCTTCTCAATCTGGGCAAACGACCTAACACGTAATTAACAAATATGTGCATAAAAACGTTGCATTTAACGCATCACTTTCAACAGCAGAATCTAAATACGGATTTTATTTTGAAATTCTGAATTAGTGATTTTAAATATTTGCATAACTATATGCGAAAACGCATTTGGCGTCAGATTATCTTTTGTGGGGTCTGCGTTCGCGCCTGGCTCCCAAAGTATGGAAATAGAAAAATGAAAAAAAAAACGTTTACAAGGGGGTTTGATATAGATGTACTATGATAAGTAAGTTTCAACTTAAATAGGGATGGTATTATAAAATTGTGGGGTCTGCTTTCGCGTCAGTACTCCATGGAAATATGGCACAAACTTAAACAAAGACGTTTCATATCTATTTGCGTAACTATACTTTGATAATTATGTTTCAGTTTGAAGAAATATGGTATAATAAAATTATTGGGTGTTCGTTCGCGCCTGACCTCCATAGAATGGAAATATATCACAAAGTTTAACAAGGTTTTAAAAGGGGTGAGGGTCCACAATTCAAATTTAATCTTAATTCACATTAGCTTTTATTCCTTTTTTTAGTTGAATAATATTGTGTTGAATAAATTTACCTCATAAATTCACGTTCTTATTAAAGTGAAAGCCAAAATAAAAAGTCGGAACTTTAGACAATTCTCGACACAAATTTTGCATAACTCTGTGTTTTTCTTTCTCCGCTTGCACGTGGCACTCTTTCGAAAATAGATAAATAGATAAATAATAAAAATAAAAACGTTACTTGTTATCGTGTCAAAAGAAGGAGAAATCATGCTCACGTGATTACGCGTCTTTTTAAAAATATTTACATAACCTTTTTATTTTTATTTATATATCTGTTTAAGCTTTTTTGTTAGTGTACTAGAAAGAATTCAGTTGATTACAACCCTTTCTGCGTGTTCTTTAAATTACAATAGTACAACCCTTAATCCGACGGCGCAATACTAAACCGTTCAATACTGTAAAACTGAAACGAATCTGTTCTGCTTGAAAAGGGCGCCATTTTCTTTTTATTCATATTTATGTCGATTCTTGGCTTTAAAAAACTAAAGTAATAACGTGTTTACATTTTTAATATCCCATTTTGCTGTTTCAGATTATTTTACTAAAGTAGGAAAGCTTCATTATTTTTCCAAACTGTTTTTGTTTCCTTGTTTTTCGATATTTCGTCGATATTATTTAGTAAGAGTGTTTTGCAGAAAAGCCAACAAACGACTACCCGAAATAATATACAAGAAATAAATGTTACCATAGTTAATAAAAATTCAGTTCATGTTTTTTTGTTTTGAAATAGTTTTTGATGCTCTTTACTTGAAATAATTTCAGCGAACCGAAATTAAAACGAAATTTGAGGCGATAACTACTTAAATTAATTTTTATATAAACTACACAAGCTATAATCGAATATTCATCAAACACAAAATAACGGAAAACATTAAAATATGTTTATAAATATTACTTACGTTGACGGAACTCTCTTAAATTGTTAACACAAAATGCTCAGGTGTCCCTCCTTCAAATTGAAAACGGGGCTCTCCATTTCAAAGTCGCTGCCATTTTTATTTTTTTCAAACCGGTTCGTGTATTAAAAGAAAAATTGCAAACTACTTAAAAATACAAACAAATGAACATTTCTACCATAAAAGTAACTTTTATTGACCATGGTAACATTTATTTATTGTATATTTATATTATTATATATATATATAACATTTTTTCTTTGTGAGGAAACATCATTTTGTTGGTCACTCTTGGCTACGAATGGAAACAAAGTTGATATAAAAAATATATTTTCGCGAAAATTATCTTTACTTTCATCATATTTTACTTAGGGTAACATTTTTGAGTATGAAAACCCATCTTTTTACAACCCCATCCTTTTCATAACTTGTCATACTTTCATCAATCAAAGTCGATTTTCTGTAGGCTGTTTTTGAACCCAGTCAACGACGGGTACTTCTGCTAGTGTATATATATATATATATATATATATATATATATATATATTATTATTATTATTATTATTATTATTATTATTATTATTTCAACCTCGAGTGTATTTACTTAAATTCATACAAGTTGTTTGAATAGACGGGATCACAAATTATCCAGTCTATATCATCAGACGATAAAGCTAAAAAGACTGCTTTTTAGCAATTATACCACTTTTGAAAAAAAAAAAGAAATGAGGACTTTCTTTTCGACGGCACTATATATATATATATATATATATATATATATATATATATATATATATATATATATATATATATGTTATTGGAATTTTTTCCCTTTTTCTTGTACATATTTGTGAATTATTCCATGTATTTCGACCTTTTGGATTATTTTGAACCATCTTCCAATTACGTGATTTTCTTTGATGTTACGTGTGCAAATGGAAATATAATTAACTTTCTTGGAGTTATATTTTCGGATTTTACCTTTCATCAGACTATCCATTCACGTGTAATCACCTTTTTCTTCACCATATTCCCTCTGCCTCACTTTTTGTTATCAAGTAAGATCTTTGACTTACTTGCAGTTTCATCAAATACCTTTGTATGCAAAATCTGATCCCGCATTTTGCTAATTCCTACCCTCTGATGAGAAGGAAAGTATTTCTTCGAAACTCCGCGGATTAAGGACTATCCACTTATCAAGTGTTTCCTTTTCAGATTAAATATGTTTTTAACTCTTTTTCAAAGTGTTTTTAACATGTTTTATTAACTGTTTGCTGTTATATATATACGTATATAGATACATATATATGCATATATATATTTATTTATATATATATATATATATATATATATATATATATATATATATAAACAGGGAGATCCGACGTCGGTAAGGAGTGAATGATCATCAATGAATGTGTAATATTCCCATATTTCATTGGCTTCGAAATTCGTGAAATCGCA
Organism: Euprymna scolopes; assembly: GCF_053919585.1. NCBI lineage: Eukaryota > Metazoa > Mollusca > Cephalopoda > Sepiida > Sepiolidae > Euprymna > Euprymna scolopes. The sequence continues at coordinate 81,604,395 of NC_136492.1, read as the reverse complement.
TATATTTCAATCAAATCGATTGATTGCTTGCACTAGTCGGGGACCTATCGCGTTGCAGCAGGAGGGGTCTTTATTTACTTAGTCAACAACACATTATAGCTTGCATTTAGCTGTCGAGAACCTAGTGTTGAATTTATAAAATTATTGTTTTACAAATTGCCTGAATTAAAGTGTCAAATGTAAATGTAAATTATCATGCATCGCTTTACTCTAAACAGAAACATTCATCCCCTGTTATATCAAAGAACCTCCTGTTGATTTTTTACGCGTGGCTTTACTGTTTGTGCGATCATAATGACTTGAATTTAAGTTCAAATTAAAAACAAAGTCAAGTTGCATGGTGCAATTGTGCCTCAAGCACAAACATATGTTTCGAACGCGCCTCTATGATTTCAAAGAATCTACTGTTGAGTTTATATGCTGGACATTTCGGTTTGTGTGGTAATAAAACTTACAAATGCAATTGTGATGTTAGGCTGTGTAAGGTGTTTACTTTGGTCACAATCACCTGCTCCTTCTTTCATCAGCTTATTTCGATCACTAATTATCGGTATTCCTCGAGGAAATTCCAATACAAAATCTATCTAAGAATAATGTACGCTAAGGATAATACCTTCGTATGAAATCTCACAAAAATTAACCTAGCCGTTTTTGTGTTACATGATAACGAACTCACACATACACAAAGTCCATGACACACACACACACGCACACACACGTACACATATACATATATATATATATGTGTGTGTGTGTGTGTGTGCGTTTGAGTGTGTAGCAGACTAGTTTCAAAAGTAAAGTATCCTATTTTGTATGCACAAAAAATTTAAAAGATACGAAAACGGAAGTGGTACCATTAACACGAGCGCCTTTTTGTTCCAGAATTAATTTATCTGTATAGTAACCACCATACTTAATACACTTTTCTAGCAATTTAATGACACATAAATCCTCTTGAAGCACGTTCTATGACAGGTGTGCCTTTCTTAGTTTCACAGTCAATGCCTGCAACAGAAAAAAATGAAACTTTCAAGTCAAAAATTCTCAAGTTTACTAAATATAATATTGAAATTTGCAATCCTCACTGATTTATGTGGATGGAATAAGATATAAGACGGGTTACTTTTGAAACTAGCGGGGAGACCCGTCTTAGGCCTGGATTGAATGATGATCAACGAACATTTTAAACTGCCATACTTTTTTATTGCCATCGAAGTTAGTGAAATCTTCCTTTTTTTAATCCAGCCGGTATATTGCTTAGTCTTGTTGGGGACCTATCGTATAGCACTGGGAGGAAGTTTCACATACCTCGCGATGACTTTGTCCACAGTTATTTGTAGTTTATATTGCACTATAGATAAATATATGCTGATTTTATTTTATTATTTTTATATATAATCGCTTAAATTAAACTTTAAACTGCAACTATCAAGAACCATTAAATTAAACTTTAAATTGCAAACATTCATCTTGTCATAAAATAATCAATTGTTGATTTTATATGTCCAGCTTTTCGGTCTGTGTGGTAAAGCGCCTGTTCCTTCTTTTATAAGATGAATTAGATTACCGATTTTCGATCCGACACAAGATCTATTTGAGAACACTCCTAGGCATATGAAATGCTTTCGTATGAAATTTCCTAAAAATCGGCTAAGCTGTTTTCAAGTCTATAGGGGCCGAACTCATATTCACACACACACAGAGACAAATTATATATATATATATATATATATATATATATACTGCTGATCCAAAATTTTAGACTAGTTAAAAGTCTTGTCTTTTTACAAAAAACTTTTTTAAGGATAGATTTTTAACTTTTCCGACTTAAGGTTACTAATACTACAATCTAAAAGGTTATGGAAACAAAAAGGTACATTCCAAAAATTTATTTTTAAAATTTATATTTTTATTAAATTAGGCTTTTTACACATGATCAAAATTTTAAGACCAGAAACAAAAATTCTATTAAATTGTACAAAAAGTGTATGAAAAGTGTATGAAAACATTGAACAATCAAACTTAATAATGAGTTTCACGTCAACTACTTTTAATTACTTCAAAAATTCTTTAGGGCATGCTAGAAATAAGGGTTTCTATAAAGATGCAGGGGATCCTGCTCCAGTTTCTGAAGATGTCTTTAAGAAGCTCATTTTTTTGTTGAATATTGTTTGCTATTTCGATAAAACTCTTTAGTCATCCATCCACAAAATTTTCAATTGGGTACAAGTCTGGTGAGCATGCAGGATGTCCCAAGAGATGAACTCCATTTTCTTGTAGAAAGCTCAACGTCCGTCTTGCAGCGTTGATTGCAGCATTATCCTGTTTGAATAACCATCCATGACCCTCCATCATCAAAGATGCTTTTTGTAGTATGCTAACATAACAAGCTGCTGTCTGATGACCCTGACCCACCTAGAACTCTATCGTCCCTCTGTAAGAAAAGACATCCCATACCATTACGAACTCTCCACCACTATGACGTGTGGAAAAAATTCAAGGGGCATGTTTTTGTCAGGCTAATATCGCTGGAAGCCATCAGGACCATCCTAAATTGAATCTTTTCTCATCAGAAAACAGGACTTTCTTCCACTTAGCAACGTCCCAGGTTTGGTATTCACGACCAAATCTTAAGCGGTCCACTTTGTGACGTAGAAATAATCGAGGAATTTCTTTACGCTTTTTATTTACCATGCCTTTTTGTTGTAAGTGTCGTCTGGTGGTTATTGGACTGCAATCAGCATCTGTAACCGCCTTAATTTTCCTAGAAGAAAGTCATCTGTCATTCAGAACAACCCGTTTTATTCTCTTACTCAATGCAGGAGAAATTTTGAGGGGGTCTACCAAAGTATTTGCTTTTCCATAATTCTCAGTGTTCTTTAGAAAGTGGCAAATAACAGTTTTACTGCGCTTTACCTTGGCTGTTATCACTCGCTGTGACAAACCTTGCTTATGGAATCCTATAAGTCGAGAGCGCTCAACTTCGGTTAGTTTTCTTGCTTTAGGCATGTTAACAGATTTACACAATGGTTGATAATCTCTTACTGAACTAGATAATTAGAATTACCATAAATCTAACAACTTATATCATTGGCCTTATAATTTTGATCATGTGTAAAAAGCCTAATTTAATAAAAATGCAAATTTTTGAATAACATTTTTAGAATGTACCTTTTTGTTTTCCATAAGCTTTTAGATTGTAGTATTAGTAACCTTAATTCGGAAGAGTTTATAATCTATCCTAAAAAAGGTTTCTTTTGGAAGATTTATAAGTGGTCTTAAATTTTTGATCATCAGTATATATATATATATATATATATATATATATATATATATATATATATATATATACTCCATCATTCTGCTAATATTCTATGCTAAGCAGATTCGACAAAATGTATTCGGCAGCTTGCAACTCTAAGTCAGGCATGTTTCGATAAACCCACATCGTTTAACGCACTTAACCTAGGCTTTTTGTAATTTGCTTGGAAATTTACAGCAACTTTCATTAAGAACAATCATATTTACGTATGCAAGGGTGCGTTAATATTTTTATAGTCGATTCTCATATCATTGATACCCCACTGATAATAAAGTAAAACAGCATCACATGCCGGCAGCAGCATTGCTTTTTTTATTTATGAAAGTTGTTTCTTGTTATTGTAATATAGGTGTCGATATTTGTTTCTGAACAACTAGAAAAATTATACTACCTTGCAATCTTTCGACCTAACCTTTGTTAGTGAGTGAATTTCATGAAGTTATTCTGTAGTGATGATGCTGACATTGGGACACACTTACCAGCGGATATGCAATCGGTTGAAATTATCTTTGAAAATCTTGTACCTTCTTACGATTGCCGTAGCAGAAAACTGTGTTTATCCAAATACAAAAAAAACACTAACATCTTCGAGTGTGAATAAGGGGCAGATGTAATTAACCAACTCCCAAAAGATTTGTTTTATTCTTAGTTTTTACTGGCAAGAGATCAGAACACCAGCCAAAATAACGATTTAATAATAGTGTAAAAAGAGATTAGCTTACTCCGGTATTTCTATTAAAAATTGTCATTCCCTAGCGACCAATCATGTGCGCAATTTTACAAATAAGCTGAACGTTTTCGGGCAGCCAGTATAAAACCACATTGTGAAAAATTAATTTACTCATTTAAAACATTTTAACTACAACAATTTTTTTTTAATATGAAAGGACATACTGTTAATTTTATAATTCGGGGCTTCAGGCTTGTACGCACTTGTAATATACGGGTGTGTATGGTGTAAACTGTGGTCTAAATCTCTTGTTCTTATTTTCGCCGAATTTTTAAATTTTCGATATTTATCTAAGATATTCTGCTAATAAAATAAAGCTATATAAAAACACTACCTAGCACAATAAGTACCTTCTTGAAATTTCATAAAAATCGGCCAAGCTGTTTTCGAGTCTATAGGGAACGAAATGACTCACACAGACACACACACATTTTATTTCTGTATAATAATAGATTTGCATAATTCGAACATTACCATCTTTTAGAATATATGGTTATGTGTTAGTTTTACTCATTTAGAACTACTTTAAAGTTTCACCCTCACTCATTTTGATGCCGAATTTCAAACAGGTTTTACACTTCATAAGTCACCATCTCAGTTATTATGCAAAAGGAAATAATAATTTTCGTTTAGTAAAAAGTTATAATAAAATTACTTAGTTAAGAAAAGTCTCAAATCAAAATCTGTAAGGATCGGAGAGACGGTTTTTTTTATTGGCTGTTGATTACCATAGCAACCTTAATCTGTTACGCAACCTCAAATCAGCTGGGAACGGTGGAGATGATGACATAACAGGATATAAAAACTGTCGCTAATAATTCACCGCTGTCCCGACCTGTTGCTCAGCTGTACTGTCGCTAATAATTCACGTCAAACAGAGAGAAAAAAATATTTCAAAGCAAAGGTTGGTAAAATCATGGATTACATAGAAATATGCGAGAATGAATAGTAATATCGTTAGGATAAAATATGGAAAATTAAAACTAGTTGTTCCAGTAAAAAAATATAATAAATTTATAATTAAAAATATAAAAATTGATTATAATATTTTTAAATTGATTTATTTCATTTATAATGCTGCAATATTTTAAGTTATGAATTTCTTATATTTTTACTAGAATATATTGTCTATTTCTTTTCCAACAACTAGTCCTTTTACTCTTCCATGTTTCAATCTAAACCATATTACTTTTCATTGTCGTATTTTCTACGTTATATATATATATATATATATATATATATATATATATATATATATATATATATATATATATATATATATATATAGTTATACATTTAACAGCATGCCAAAGTATAGATGGACTGAAATAATTACAAGCTTTAAAAACGAGCGGAAAAAAGGAATATCTGCCTTACTACAAAAATACTAGTTTTGTTTTGATGTCTTTAACCCCCCACCATATTTTTACTGATAAGGAGACTTTGTTTAACGAAAATCTTTTATCAAATTATTGTTCAAGACATATTGTCTATTTCAATGAAACCATCGTTTTCAAAACGATCATACAATCTATTGATTTAGTTTGTTTTCCTATGAGAACTGATTTTCAATTCAAAATTATTAATCGTTTTACTCAATATTTAATACATACATATACATATATATAAGCATATATATATATATATATATATATATATATATATATATATATATATATATATATATATATATATATAGTCGTTTGTTTGTTTCTGCTTCTTTGTTTGCGCGGTTGTGTATATGTATATGTATCCATAAAGAGATTTGTACATCTAAGAGATTTCTCATCCATATCCGAATACTTTTTATAAAGATAACTTTGTTTTCCGCAGAGAAATAAAAATCAACAAAAGACTATGCATAACTTAAAGGTAATATATCACCAAGCAGTTTTTAGTGTTATATTTTCTAACGATAATTGTGAAAAAAATGTCCGCGATGCTTTTTGTAAAAAGGTATTCTCTATAGTAAAATTGTTTAATCAGTATATTATAGAATTTCCGTCGAAGGAAATGTTTTATTCATTTATGTGAACAAAGCTACAACGGCCGATTCCAACTTTTTCTCTGTACATTTAACACATTGTAGACGCACAATCGTGTAATCAATATAATTATCTAATCGGGAATGACAAACAAAACGCCACTGGAATATCGCAATAAGCATTTATTTAAAGAAAACAAATCTTGACAGATTCAAATAACCAATAACGTGTATTTATTGTTTGCTACATTTTAAAGAATACAGTAAATTTCATTATATTAAAGCGCCCGTGAATGTGCAGTTTTATTTAACTAAAATAAAACTGATGCGTTTAGTCAAAAGTAAGGCGCGCGTTTCATAGACTATGTCTGAATAAAAGCACGAAAAAACGATCGTCCAAGAAATAATAATTATGTGCCGTCTTTCTACACGCAGAAGACATACTAACATTTACAGGGTTGAACGATGTATTTGTCGTCCTAAAGAAAACACGACTACAGTTTTATTTTAAAACTTTTCTAAAACAATTCAATTCAGGTAATTAAAATATGTAATATATTTGACAGTTAATAAATGTAGCAGCCTTCAGTCTCGATCACCATCTCGATAAGGGTCCGGAACTTATGTCATATCTATTACACAAGCGCCGACGGGAACAACGAATACTCGGCGGATGGCAACGATCAAGTTCGTTTCGGTGTTGTGGGAGGTTATGTTCTTGATATTCGCGACGTATGACCAAACGAAGTAGTTCAGCGTGTTCAGATCGGGGAAGGAGGAGGCCAGTGAGAGAAGAGTACAAAGCACTCCTTCTGAAGCCAAGCTTGGGTCTCTTTGGACTTGTGAGCTGGCACCGAGTCCTACTGCAACACCCAGGATCTGTCAGCGGTCACCTGATTGCATCAAGGACAATCACACCCTCTTGCATATCCAGATACACTTTGGTGTTGACTTTCAAGCCTACTTCGATGGTGTAAGGTGACCCTCACTTGAAACTACATCAAATACCATCACTGTGGCCGGAAACATTGTTGAGTTATGCTCTTACGTGCTGAACTGTCTGGATTTGAATTTTGAGGGTGCTGCAGTAGTCATGTTGCCATAACTTGGATCGGTAGAGCGACACAGTTGTACAGCAGCATATCTTCGATCTCTCTCGTTGAACATTGTTTTACTTTCACACATGATAGAAACTCCTATTGCTCTTGGGATATGTACACAACTACTGATGGTCTGCAACAAAGAAAACTGTTTTTTATCAAACGGAAATGGAACCACATTTTAGGACGACAATTTAAGAGTTTCACCGTGTATAACTACGTAGACATAAATGTTCACAAAATGAATTCATATTTCAATAGTTGCATTTTCTCATTAGGCGTTAGTGTTACTCGTGTAGACTTTACTATTTATATTTCAAAAAGACTAACATAAAACATTATCATCCATTCCTTGATTCTAAATCAACATTTCGTCATGGAGGGTCGCATTTCTATCCTGAATACATGCGAACTAAATGAAAACCCCTCTTCTTATTTAATTTAGGAAATAATTCCCTTATTGATATATTATACAGAGAGAGGAATGGTCTTAACGGAGAAAGAAAAGTAGGAGTAAGGGAGAATGACAGAGAATAGATTGAAATTTTAATAAAAATATGTTATATTTTATACGTCCCCAACCAATGCTGGGTAGCCTGTTAGTCTTTAAATAAATACTTACTCTTTGTATTTTAAAAAGAGTTAATTTAAACAAAGGTGATAGATGGCAACGGAAGTTTTTTGACCTAATCTTCGTATCAAAGCACCGACAAAGGGACGTTGACACAGTGATGGATTATCATTGTTTAATCATATTTTGATATCAACATGTTGACACACCGGTTCGTGTAAGATAATCGTAACAAAAGAAAAGTCGTGTCTAGTTAGATAGAGGATCGTTTGGAAATACAAGGTAGTGTACGTAAGAGGATGTCGACACGTCTCTGCAAAACTACAAATACCTATGGTCGTAATCTACCATAATGAGGAAATGCCTGCGACTAGGACTGCTTGTGAAGTTCATATTGCCATGGAACTTCCTTAGCTTAATCCTCGTTAGGTGAAACTACTTGAGCGCCACAATTCTGTTGCATTAATATTTCTTTGAAATGGAAAACAGTTAGAACCAAAATTTATTTTCACATGAATTATAAATAGATATATTTCAATTACAATTTATTTTCACATGATTCATAAATAGATTTATTGCAATTACAATTTATTTTCTCATGATTCATAAATAGATTTATTTCAATTACAATTTATTTTTACATGATTCATAAATAGATTTATGTCAATTATAATTTATTTTCACATGATTCATAAATAGATTTATTTCAATTACAATTTATTTTCACATGATTCATAAATAGATTTATTGCAATTACAATTTATTTTCACATGATTCATAAATAGATTTATGTCAATTATAATTTATTTTTACATGATTCATAAATAGATTTATTTCAATTACAATTTATTTTTACATGATTCATAAATAGATTTATGTCAATTATAATTTATTTTCACATGATTCATAAATAGATTTATGTCAATTATAATTTATTTCACATGATTCATAAATAGATTTATGTCAATTATAATTTATTTTCACATGATTCATAAATAGATTTATGTTCATTATTAATTTATTTTCACATGATTCATAAATAGATTTATGTCAATTATAATTCATTTTCACATGATTCATAAATAGATTTATTTCAATTACAATTTATTCTCACATGATTCATAAATACATTTATTGCAATTACAATTTATTTTCACATGATTCATAAATAGATTTATTTCAATTTCAATTTATTTTAACATGATTCATAAATAGATTTATTGCAATTACAATTTATTTTCACATGATTCATAAATAGATTTATTTCAATTACAATTTATTTTCACATGATTCATAAATAGATTTATTTCAATTACAATTTATTTTCACATGATTCATAAATAGATTTATTGCAATTATAATTTATTTTCACATGATTCATAAATAGATTTATTTCAATTTCAATTTATTTTCACATGATTCATAAATAGATTTATGTCAATTATAATTTATTTTCACATGATTCATAACTAGATTTATTTCAATTACAATTTATTTTCACATGATTCATAAATAGATTTATTTCAATTACACTTTATTTTCACATGATTCATAAATAGATTTATGTCAATTACAATTTATTTTCACATGATTCATAAATAGATTTATTTAGATTACAATTTATTTTCACACGATTCATAAATAGATTTATGTCAATTACAATTTATTTTAACATGATTCATAAATAGATTTATTTCAATTTCAATTTATTTTTACATGATTCATAAATAGATTTATTTCAATTACAATTTATTTTCACATGATTCATAAACAGATTTATTTCAATTTCAATTTATTTTCACATGATTCATGAATAGATTTATTTCAATTACAATTTATTTTCACATGATTCATAAATAGATTTATGTCAATTACAATTTATTTTCACATGATTCATAAATAGATTTATTTCAATTATAATTTATTGTCACATGATTCATAAATAGATTTATTTCAATTATAATTTATTTTCACATGATTCATAAATAGATTTATTTCAATTACAATTTATTTTCACATGATTCATAAATAGATTTATTGCAATTACAATTTATTTTCACATGATTCATAAATAGATTTATTTCAATTATAATTTATTTTCACATGATTCATAAATAGATTTATTGCAATTACAATTTATTTTCACATGATTCATAAATAGATTTATTTCAATTATAATTTATTTTCGCATGATTCATAAATAGATTAATGTCAATTATAATTTATTTCACATGATTCATAAATAGATTTATGTCAATTATAATTTATTTTTACATGATTCATAAATAGATTTATGTCAATTATAATTTATTTTCACATGATTCATAAATAGATTTATGTCAATAATCATTTATTTTCACATGATTCATAAATAGATCTATGTCAATTATAATTCATTTTCACATGATTCATAAATAGATTTATTTCAATTACAATTTATTCTCACATGATTCATAAATACATTTATTGCAATTACAATTTATTTTCACATGATTCATAAATAGATTTATTTCAATTTCAATTTATTTTAACATGATTCATAAATAGATTTATTGCAATTACAATTTATTTTCACATGATTCATAAATAGATTTATTTCAATTACAATTTATTTTCACATGATTCATAAATAGATTTATTTCAATTACAATTTATTTTCACATGATTCATAAATAGATTTATTGCAATTATAATTTATTTTCACATGATACATAAATAGATATATTTCAATTACAATTTATTTTCACATGATTCATAAATAGATTTATTTCAATTTCAATTTATTTTCACATGATTCATAAATAGATTTATGTCAATTATAATTTATTTTCACATGATTCATAACTAGATTTATTTTAATTACAATTTATTTTCACATGATTCATAAATAGATTTATTTCAATTACACTTTATTTTCACATGATTCATAAATAGATTTATGTCAATTACAATTTATATTCACATGATTCATAAATAGATTTATTTCAATTACAATTTATTTTCACACGATTCATAAATAGATTTATGTCAATTACAATTTATTTTAACATGATTCATAAATAGATTTATTTCAATTTCAATTTATTTTTACATGATTCATAAATAGATTTATTTCAATTACAATTTATTTTCACATGATTCATAAACAGATTTATTTCAATTTCAATTTATTTTCACATGATTCATGAATAGATTTATTTCAATTACAATTTATTTTCACATGATTCATAAATAAATTTATGTCAATTACAATTTATTTTCACATGATTCATAAATAGATTTATTTCAATTATAATTTATTGTCACATGATTCATAAATAGATTTATGTCAATTATAATTTATTTTCACATGATTCATAAATAGATTTATTTCAATTACAATTTATTTTCACATGATTCATAAATAGATTTATTGCAATTACAATTTATTTTCACATGATTCATAAATAGATTTATTTCAATTATAATTTATTTTCGCATGATTCATAAATAGATTTATGTCAATTATAATTTATTTTCACATGATTCATAAATAGATTTATTTCAATTTTAATTGATTTTCACATGATTCATAAATAGATTTATTGCAATTACAATTTATTTTCACATGATTCATAAATAGATTTATTTCAATTACAATTTATTTTCACATGATTCATAAATAGATTTATTTCAATTACAATTTATTTTCACATGATTCATAAATAGATTTATTGCAATTATAATTTATTTTCACATGATTCATAAATAGATTTATTTCAATTACAATTTATTTTCACATGATTCATAAATAGATTTATTTCAATTTCAATTTATTTTCACATGATTCATAAATAGATTTATGTCAATTATAATTTATTTTCACATGATTCATAACTAGATTTATTTCAATTACAATTTATTTTCACATGATTCATAAATAGATTTATTTCAATTACACTTTATTTTCACATGATTCATAAATAGATTTATGTCAATTACAATTTATATTCACATGATTCATAAATAGATTTATTTCAATTACAATTTATTTTCACACGATTCATAAATAGATTTATGTCAATTACAATTTATTTTAACATGATTCATAAATAGATTTATTTCAATTTCAATTTATTTTTACATGATTCATAAATAGATTTATTTCAATTACAATTTATTTTCACATGATTCATAAACAGATTTATTTCAATTTCAATTTATTTTCACATGATTCATGAATAGATTTATTTCAATTACAATTTATTTTCACATGATTCATAAATAGATTTATGTCAATTACAATTTATTTTCACATGATTCATAAATAGATTTATTTCAATTATAATTTATTGTCACATGATTCATAAATAGATTTATGTCAATTATAATTTATTTTCACATGATTCATAAATAGATTTATTTCAATTACAATTTATTTTCACATGATTCATAAATAGATTTATTGCAATTACAATTTATTTTCACATGATTCATAAATAGATTTATTTCAATTATAATTTATTTTCACATGATTCATAAATAGATTTATTGCAATTACAATTTATTTTCACATGATTCATAAATAGATTTATTTCAATTATAATTTATTTTCGCATGATTCATAAATAGATTTATGTCAATTATAATTTATTTTCACATGATTCATAAATAGATTTATTTCAATTTTAATTGATTTTCACATGATTCATAAATAGATTTATTGCAATTACAATTTATTTTCACATGATTCATAAATAGATTTATGTCAATTATAATTTATTTTCACATGATTCATAAATAGATTTATTTCAATTACAATTTATTTTCACATGATTCATAAATAGATTTATTTCAATTACAATTTATTTTCACATGATTCATAAATAGATTTGTTTCAATTTCAATTTATTTTAACATGATTCATAAATAGATTTAATCCAATTATAATTTATTTTCACATGATTCATAAATAGATTTATGTCAATTATAATTTATTTTCACATGACTCATAAATAGATTTATGTCAATTACAATTTATTTTCACATGATTCATAAATAGATTTATTTCAATTATAATTTATTTTCACATGATTCATAAATAGATTTATGTCAATTATAATTTATTTTCACATGATTCATAAATAGATTTATTTCAATTATAATTTATTTTCACATTATTCATAAATAGATTTATTTCAATTACAATTTATTTTCACATGATTCATAAATAGATTTATGTCAATTATAATTTATTTTCACATGATTAATAAATAGATTTATTTCAATTACAATTTATTTTAACATGATTCATAAATAGATGTATGTCAATTATAATTTATTTTCACATGATTCATAAATAGATTTATGTCAATTACAATTTATTTTCACATGATTCATAAATAGATTTATGTCAATTATAATTTATTTTCACATGATTCATAAATAGATTTATTGCAATTACAATTTATTTTTACATGATTCATACGTAGATTTATGTCAATTATAATTTATTTTCTCATGATTCATAAATAGATTTATTTCAATTACAATTTATTTTCTCATGATTCATAAATAGATTTATTTCAATTACAATTTATTTTTACATGATTCATAAATAGATTTATGTCAATTATAATTTATTATCTCAGTATTCATAAATAGATTTATGTCAATTATAATTTATTTTCACATGATTCAGAAATAGTTTTATGTCAATTATAATTTATTTTCTCATGATTCATAAATAGATTTATGTCAATTATAATTTATTTTCACATGATTCATAAATAGATTTATTGCAATTACAATTTATTTTTACATGATTCATAAATAGATTTATTTCAATTATAATTTATTTCACATGATTCATAAATAGATTAATTTCAATTACAATTTATTTTCACATGATTCATAAATAGATTTATGTCAATTACAATTTATTTTCACATGATTCATAAATAGATTTTCGTCAATTATAATTTATTTTTACATGATTTATAAATAGATTTATTTCAATTACAATTTATTTTCACATGATTCATAAATAGATTTATTGCAATTACAATTTATTTTCACATGATTCATAAATAGATTTATTGCAATTACAATTTATTTTCACATGATTCATAAATAGATTTATTGCAATTACAATTTATTTTCACATGATTAATAAATAGATTTATTTCAATTACAATTTATTTTCTCATGATTCATAAATAGATTTATTTCAATTACAATTTATTTTCACATGATTCATAAATAGATTTATTTCAATTACAATTTATTTTCACATGATTCATAAATAGATTTATTTCAATTACAATTTATTTTCACATGATTCATAAATAGATTTGTTTCAATTTCAATTTATTTTAACATGATTCATAAATAGATTTAATCCAATTATAATTTATTTTCACATGATTCATAAATAGATTTATGTCAATTATAATTTATTTTCACATGACTCATAAATAGATTTATGTCAATTACAATTTATTTTCACATGATTCATAAATAGATTTATTTCAATTACAATTTATTTTCACATGATTCATAAATAGATTTATGTCAATTATAATTTATTTTCACATGATTCATAAATAGATTTATTTCAATTATAATTTATTTTCACATTATTCATAAATAGATTTATTTCAATTACAATTTATTTTCACATGATTCATAAATAGATTTATGTCAATTATAATTTATTTTCACATGATTAATAAATAGATTTATTTCAATTACAATTTATTTTAACATGATTCATAAATAGATGTATGTCAATTATAATTTATTTTCACATGATTCATAAATAGATTTATGTCAATTACAATTTATTTTCACATGATTCATAAATAGATTTATGTCAATTATAATTTATTTTCACATGATTCATAAATAGATTTATTGCAATTACAATTTATTTTTACATGATTCATACGTAGATTTATGTCAATTATAATTTATTTTCTCATGATTCATAAATAGATTTATTTCAATTACAATTTATTTTCTCATGATTCATAAATAGATTTATTTCAATTACAATTTATTTTTACATGATTCATAAATAGATTTATGTCAATTATAATTTATTATCTCAGTATTCATAAATAGATTTATGTCAATTATAATTTATTTTCACATGATTCAGAAATAGTTTTATGTCAATTATAATTTATTTTCTCATGATTCATAAATAGATTTATGTCAATTATAATTTATTTTCACATGATTCATAAATAGATTTATTGCAATTACAATTTATTTTTACATGATTCATAAATAGATTTATTTCAATTATAATTTATTTCACATGATTCATAAATAGATTAATTTCAATTACAATTTATTTTCACATGATTCATAAATAGATTTATGTCAATTACAATTTATTTTCACATGATTCATAAATAGATTTTCGTCAATTATAATTTATTTTTACATGATTTATAAATAGATTTATTTCAATTACAATTTATTTTCACATGATTCATAAATAGATTTATTGCAATTACAATTTATTTTCACATGATTCATAAATAGATTTATTGCAATTACAATTTATTTTCACATGATTCATAAATAGATTTATTGCAATTACAATTTATTTTCACATGATTAATAAATAGATTTATTTCAATTACAATTTATTTTCTCATGATTCATAAATAGATTTATTTCAATTACAATTTATTTTCACATGATTCAGAAATAGATTTATTTCAATTACAATTCATTTTCACATGATTCATAAATAGATTTATTTCAATTACAATTAATTTTCACATTATTCATAAATAGATTTATTTCAATTACAATTTATTTTAACATGATTCATAAATAGATTTATGTCAATTACAATTTATTTTCACATGATTCATAAATAGATTTATGTCAATTATAATTTATTTTCACATGATTCATAAATAGATTTATGTCAATTATAATTTATTTTCACATGATTCATAAATAGATTTATTTCAATTACAATTTGTTTTCACATGATTCATAAATAGATTTATGTCAATTATAATTTATTTTCTCATGATTCATAAATAGATTTATGTCAATTATAATTTATTTTCACATGATTCATAAATAGATTTATGTCAATTATAATTGATTTTCACATGATTCATAAATAGATTTATGTCAATTACAATTTATTTTCACATGATTCATAAATAGATTTATTTCAATTACAATTTATTTTCACATGATTCATAAATAGATTTATGTCAATTATAATTTATTTTCACATGATTCATAAATAGATTTATTTCAATTACAATTTATTTTCTCATGATTCATAAATAGATTTATTTCAATTACAATTTATTTTTACATGATTCATAAATAGATTTATGTCAATTATAATTTATTATCTCAGTATTCATAAATAGATTTATGTCAATTATAATTTATTTTCACATGATTCAGAAATAGATTTATGTCAATTATAATTTATTTTCTCATGATTCATAAATAGATTTATGTCAATTATAATTTATTTTCACATGATTCATAAATAGATTTATTGCAATTACAATTTATTTTTACATGATTCATAAATAGATTTATTTCAATTATAATTTATTTCACATGATTCATAAATAGATTAATTTCAATTACAATTTATTTTCACATGATTCATAAATAGATTTATGTCAATTACAATTTATTTTCACATGATTCATAAATAGATTTTCGTCAATTATAATTTATTTTTACATGATTTATAAATAGATTTATTTCAATTACAATTTATTTTCACATGATTCATAAATAGATTTATTGCAATTACAATTTATTTTCACATGATTCATAAATAGATTTATTGCAATTACAATTTATTTTCACATGATTCATAAATAGATTTATTGCAATTACAATTTATTTTCACATGATTAATAAATAGATTTATTTCAATTACAATTTATTTTCTCATGATTCATAAATAGATTTATTTCAATTACAATTTATTTTCACATGATTCAGAAATAGATTTATTTCAATTACAATTCATTTTCACATGATTCATAAATAGATTTATTTCAATTACAATTAATTTTCACATTATTCATAAATAGATTTATTTCAATTACAATTTATTTTAACATGATTCATAAATAGATTTATGTCAATTACAATTTATTTTCACATGATTCATAAATAGTTTTATGTCAATTATAATTTATTTTCACATGATTCATAAATAGATTTATGTCAATTATAATTTATTTTCACATGATTCATAAATAGATTTATTTCAATTACAATTTGTTTTCACATGATTCATAAATAGATTTATGTCAATTATAATTTATTTTCACATGATTCATAAATAGATTTATGTCAATTATAATTTATTTTCACATGATTCATAAATAGATTTATGTCAATTATAATTGATTTTCACATGATTCATAAATAGATTTATGTCAATTACAATTTATTTTCACATGATTCATAAATAGATTTATTTCAATTACAATTTATTTTCACATGATTCATAAATAGATTTATTGCAATTACAATTTATTTTCACATGATTCATAAATAGATTTATTTCAATTTCAATTTATTTTCACATGATTCATAAATAGATTTATATCAATTATAATTTATTTTTACATGATTCATAAATAGATTTATGTCAATTATAATTTATTTTCACATGATTCATAAATAGATTTATTTATATTACAATTTATTTTCACATGATTCATAAATAGATTTATGTCAATTATAATTTATTTTCACATGATTCATAAATAGATTTATTTCAATTACAATTTATTTTCACATGATTCATAAATAGATTTATTTAACTTTCAATTTATTTTCACATGATTCATAAATAGATTTATGTCAATTACAATTTGTTTTCACATGATTCATAAATAGATTTATGTCAATTATAATTAATTTTCACATGATTCATAAATAGATTTATGTCAATTATAATTTATTTTCACATGATTCATAAATAGATTTATTTCAATTACAATTTATTTTCACATGATTCATAAATAGATTTATGTCAATTATAATTTATTTTTACATGATTCATAAATAGATTTATGTCAATTATAATTTATTTTCACATGATTCTTAAATAGATTTATGTCAATTACAATTTTATTTTCACATGATTCATAAATAGATTTATTTCAATTACAATTTATTTTCACATGATTCATAAATAGATTTATTTCAATTTCAATTTATTTTTACATGATTCATAAATAGATTTATGTCAATTATAATTTATTTTCACATGATTCATAAATAGATTTATGTCAATTATAATTTATTTTCACATGATTCATAAATAGATTTATGTCAATTACAATTTATTTTCACATGATTCATAAATAGATTTATTTCAATTATAATTTATTTTCACATGATTCATAAATAGATTTATGTCAATTATAATTTATTTTCACATGATTCATAAATAGATTTATTTCAATTATAATTTATTTTCACATTATTCATAAATAGATTTATTTCAATTACAATTTATTTTCACATGATTCATAAATAGATTTATGTCAATTATAATTTATTTTCACATGATTCATAAATAGATTTATTTCAATTACAATTTATTTTCACATGATTCATAAATAGATGTATGTCAAATATAATTTATTTTCACATGATTCATAAATAGATTTATGTCAATTACAATTTATTTTCACATGATTCATAAATAGATTTATGTCAATTATAATTTATTTTCACATGATTGATAAAAAGATTTATTGCAATTACAATTTATTTTTACATGATTCATACATAGATTTATGTCAATTATAATTTATTTTCTCATGATTCATAAATAGATTTATGTAACTTACAATTTATTTTCTCATGATTCATAAATAGATTTATTTCAATTACAATTTATTTTTACATGATTCATAAATAGATTTATGTCAATTATAATTTATTTTCTCACGGTTCATAAATAGATTTATGTCAATTACAATTTATTTTAACATGATTCAGAAATAGATTTTTGTCAATTATAATTTATTTTCTCATGATTCATAAATAGATTTATGTCAATTATAATTTATTTTCACATGATTCATAAATAGATTTATTGCAATTACAATTTATTTTTACATGATTCATAAATAGATTTATTTCAATTATAATTTATTTCACATGATTCATAAATAGATTTATTTCAATTACAATTTATTTTCACATGATTCATAAATAGATTTATGTCAATTATAATTTATTTTCACATGATTCATAAATAGATTTATGTCAATTATAATTTATTTTCACATGATTCATAAATAGATTTATTGCAATTACAATTTATTTTTACATGATTCATACATAGATTTATGTCAATTATAATTTATTTCACATGATTCATAAATAGATTTATTTCAATTACAATTTATTTTCACATGATTCATAAATAGATTTATGTCAATTATAATTTATTTTCACATGATTCATAAATAGATTTATGTCAATTATAATTAATTTTCACATGATTCATAAATAGATTTATGTCAATTATAATTTATTTTCTCATGATTCATAAATAGATTTATGTCAATTATAATTTATTTTCCCATGATTCATAAATAGATTTATTTCAATTATAATTTATTTTCACATGATTAATAAATAGATTTATTTCAATTACAATTTATTTTCACATGATTCATAAATAGATTTATGTCAATTATAATTTATTTTCACATGATTCATAAATAGATTTATTTCAATTACAATTTATGTTTACATGATTCATAAATAGATGTATGTCAATTATAATTTATTTTCACATGATTCATAAATAGATTTATGTCAATTACAATTTATTTTCACATGATTCATAAATAGATTTATGTCAATTATAATTTATTTTCACATGATTCATAAATAGATTTATTGCAATTACAATTTATTTTTACATGATTCATACATAGATTTATGTCAATTATAATTTATTTTCTAATGATTCATAAATAGATTTATTTCAATTACAATTTATTTTCTCATGATTCATAAATAGATTTATTTCAATTACAATTTATTTTTACATGATTCATAAATAGATTTATGTCAATTATAATTTATTTTCTCACGATTCATAAATAGATTTATGTCAATTACAATTTATTTTCACATGATTCAGAAATAGATTTATGTCAATTATAATTTATTTTCTCATGATTCATAAATAGATTTATGTCAATTATATTTTATTTTCACATGATTCATAAATAGATTTATTGCAATTACAATTTATTTTTACATGATTCATAAATAGATTTATTTAAATTATAATTTATTTCACATGATTAATAAATAGATTTGTTTCAATTACAATTTATTTTCACATGATTCATAAATAGATTTATGTCAATTATAATTTATTTTCACATGATTCATAAATAGATTTATGTCAATTATAATTTATTTTCTCATGATTCATAAATAGATTTATGTCAATTATAATTTATTTTCACATGATTCATAAATAGATTTATTGCAATTACAATTTATTTTTACATGATTCATAAATAGATTTATTTCAATTATAATTTATTTCACATGATTCATAAATAGATTTATTTCAATTACACCTTATTTTCACATGATTCATAAATAGATTTATTGCAATTACAATTTATTTTCACATGATTCATAAATAGATGTATGTCAATTATAATTTATTTTTACATGATTCATAAATAGATTTATTTCAATTACAATTTATTTTAACCTGATTCATAAATAGATTTATGTCAATTACAATTTATTTTCACATGATTCATAAATAGATTTATGTCAATTATAATTTATTTTCACATGATTCATAAATAGATTTATGTCAATTATAATTTATTTTCACATGATTCATAAATAGATTTATGTCAATTACAATTTGTTTTCACATGATTCATAAATAGATTTATGTCAATTATAATTTATTTTCACATGATTCATAAATAGATTTATGTCAATTATAATTTATTTTTACATGATTCATAAATAGATTTATGTCAATTATAAATTATTTTCACATGATTCATAAATAGATTTATGTCAATTACAATTTATTTTCACATGATTCATAAATAGATTTATTTCAATTACAATTTATTTTCACATGATTCATAAATAGATTTATTGCAATTACAATTTATTTTCACATTATTCATAAATAGATTTATTTCAATTTCAATTTATTTTCACATGATTCATAAATAGATTTATATCAATTATAATTTATTTTCACATGATTCATAAATAGATTTATGTCAATTATAATTTATTTTCACATGATTCATAAATAGATTTATTTCAATTACAATTTATTTTCACATGATTCATAAATAGATTTATGTCAATTATAATTTATTTTCACATGATTCATAAATAGATTTATTTCAATTACAATTTATTTTCACATGATTCATAAATAGATTTATTTCAATTTCAATTTATTTTCACATGATTCATAAATAGATTTATGTCAATTACAATTTGTTTTCACATGATTCATAAATAGATTTATGTCAATTATAATTAATTTTCACATGATTCATAAATAGATTTATGTCAATTATAATTTATTTTCACATGATTCATAAATAGATTTATTTCAATTACAATTTATTTTCACATGATTCATAAATAGATTTATGTCAATTATAATTTATTTTCACATGATTCATAAATAGATTTATGTCAATTATAATTTATTTTAACATGATTCATAAATAGATTTATGTCAATTATAATTTATTTTCACATTATTCATAAATAGATTTATGTCAATTACAATTTATTTTCACATGATTCATAAATAGATTTATTTCAATTACAATTTATTTTCACATGATTCATAAATAGATTTATTTCAATTTCAATTTATTTTACATGATTCATAAATAGATTTATGTCAATTATAATTTATTTTCACATGATTCATAAATAGATTTATTTCAATTACAATTTATTTTCACATGATTCATAAATAGATTTATTTCAATTTCAATTTATTTTCACATGATTCATAAATAGATTTATGTCAATTACAATTTGTTTTCACATGATTCATAAATAGATTTATGTCAATTATAATTAATTTTCACATGATTCATAAATAGATTTATGTCAATTATAATTTATTTTCACATGATTCATAAATAGATTTATTTCAATTACAATTTATTTTCACATGATTCATAAATAGATTTATGTCAATTATAATTTATTTTCACATGATTCATAAATAGATTTATGTCAATTATAATTTATTTTAACATGATTCATAAATAGATTTATGTCAATTATAATTTATTTTCACATTATTCATAAATAGATTTATGTCAATTACAATTTATTTTCACATGATTCATAAATAGATTTATTTCAATTACAATTTATTTTCACATGATTCATAAATAGATTTATTTCAATTTCAATTTATTTTTACATGATTCATAAATAGATTTATGTCAATTATAATTTATTTTCACATGATTCATAAATAGATTTATATCAATTATAATTTATTTTCACATGATTCATAAATAGATTTATGTCAATTACAATTTATTTTCACATGATTCATAAATAGATTTATTTCAATTATAATTTATTTTCACATGATTCATAAATAGATTTATGTCAATTATAATTTATTTTCACATGATTCATAAATAGATTTATTTCAATTATAAATTATTTTCACATGAATCATAAATAGATTTATTTCAATTACAATTTATTTTCACATGATTCATAAATAGATTTATGTCAATTATAATTTATTTTCACATGATTCATAAATAGATTTATTTCAATAACAATTTATTTTCACATGATTCATAAATAGATGTATGTCAAATATAATTTATTTTCACATGATTCATAAATAGATTTATGTCAATTACAATTTATTTTCACATGAATCATAAATAGATTAATGTCAATTATAATTTATTTTCACATGATTCATAAATAGATTTATTGCAATTACAATGTATTTTTACATGATTCATACATAGATTTATGTCAATTATAATTTATTTTCTCATGATTCATAAATAGATTTATGTAAATTACAATTTATTATCTCATGATTCATAAATAGATTTATTTCAATTACAATTTATTTTTACATGATTCATAAATAGATTTATGTCAATTATAATTTATTTTCTCACGATTCATAAATAGATTTATGTCAATTACAATTTATTTTCACATGATTCATAAATAGATTTATGTCAATTATAATTTATTTTCTCATGATTCATAAATAGATTTATGTCAATTATAATTTATTTTCACATGATTCATAAATAGATTTATTGCAATTACAATTTATTTTTACATGATTCATAAATAGATTTATTTCAATTATAATTTATTTCACATGATTCATAAATAGATTTATTTCAATTACAATTTATTTTCACATGATTCATAAATAGATTTATGTCAATTATAATTTATTTTCACATGATTCATAAATAGATTTATGTCAATTATAATTTATTTTCACATGATTCATAAATAGATTTATGTCAATTATAATTTATTTTCTCATGATTCATAAATAGATTTATGTCAATTATAATTTATTTTCACATGATTCATAAATAGATTTATTTCAATTATAATTTATTTTCACATGATTCATAAATAGATTTATTTCAATTACAATTTATTTTCACATGATTCATAAATAGATTTATGTCAATTATAATTTATTTTCACATGATTCATAAATAGATTTATTTCAATTACAATTTATTTTCACATGATTCATAAATAGATGTATGTCAATTATAATTTATTTTCACATGATTCATAAATAGATTTATGTCAATTACAATTTATTTTCACATGATTCATAAATAGATTTATGTCAATTATAATTTATTTTCACATCATTCATAAATAGATTTATTGCAATTACAATTTATTTTTACATGATTCATACATAGATTTATGTCAATTATAATTTATTTTCTCATGATTCATAAATAGATTTATTTCAATTACAATTTCTTTTTACATGATTCATAAATAGATTTATGTCAATTATAATTTATTTTCTCACGATTCATAAATAGATTTATGTCAATTACAATTTATTTACACATGATTCAGAAATAGATTTATGTCAATTATAATTTATTTTCTCATGATTCATAAATAGATTTATGTCAATTATAATTTATTTTCTCACGATTCATAAATAGATTTATGTCAATTACAATTTATTTTCACATGATTCATAAATAGATTTATGTCAATTATAATTTATTTTCTTATGATTCATAAATAGATTTATGTCAATTATTATTTATTTTCACATGATTCATAAATAGATTTATTGCAATTACAATTTATTTTTACATGATTCATAAATAGATTTATTTCAATTATAATTTATTTCACATGATTCATAAATAGATTTATTTCAATTACAATTTATTTTCACATAATTCATAAATAGATTTATGTCAATTATAATTTATTTTCACATGATTCATAAATAGATTTATGTCAATTATAATTTATTTTCTCATGATTCATAAATAGATTTATTTCAATTACAATTTATTTTTACATGATTCATAAATAGATTTATGTCAATTATAATTTATTTTCTCACGATTCATAAATAGATTTATGTCAATTACAATTTATTTTCACATGATTCAGAAATAGATTTATGTCAATTATAATTTATTTTCTCATGATTCATAAATAGATTTATGTCAATTATAATTTATTTTCACATGATTCATAAATAGATTTATTGCAATTACAATTTATTTTTACATGATTCATAAATAGATTTATTTCAATTATAATTTATTTCACATGATTAATAAATAGATTTGTTTCAATTACAATTTATTTTCACATGATTCATAAATAGATTTATGTCAATTATAATTTATTTTCACATGATTCATAAATAGATTTATGTCAATTATAATTTATTTTCTCATGATTCATAAATAGATTTACGTCAATTATAATTTATTTTCACATGATTCATAAATAGATTTATTGCAATTACAATTTATTTTTACATGATTCATAAATAGATTTATTTCAATTATAATTTATTTCACATGATTCATAAATAGATTTTTTTCAATTACACCTTATTTTCACATGATTCATAAATAGATTTATTGCAATTACAATTTATTTTTACATGATTCATACATAGATTTATGTCAATTATAATTTATTTTCTCATGATTCATAAAAAGATTTATGTAAATTACAATTTATTTTCTCATGATTAATAAATAGATTTATTTCAATTACAATTTCTTTTTACATGATTCATAAATAGATTTATGTCAATTATAATTTATTTTCTCACGATTAATAAATAGATTTATGTCAATTACAATTTATTTTCACATGATTCAGAAATAGATTTATGTCAATTATAATTTATTTTCTCATGATTCATAAATAGATTTATGTCAATTATAATTTATTTTCACATGATTCATAAATAGATTTATTGCAATTACAATTTATTTTTACATTATTCATAAATAGATTTATTTCAATTATAATTTATTTCACATGATTCATAAATAGATGTATTTCAATTACAATTTATTTTCACATGATTCATAAATAGATTTATGTCAATTATAATTTATTTTCACATGATTCATAAATAGATTTATGTCAATTATAATTTATTTTCACATGATTCATAAATAGATTTATGTCAATTATAATTTATTTTCTCATGATTCATAAATAGATTTATGTCAATTATAATTTATTTTCACATGATTCATAAATAGATTTATTTCAATTATAATTTATTTTCACATGATTAATAAATAGATTTATTTCAATTACAATTTATTTTCACATGATTCATAAATAGATTTATGTCAATTATAATTTATTTTCACATGATTCATAAATAGATTTATTTCAATTACAATTTATTTTTACATGATTCATAAATAGATGTATGTCAATTATAATTTATTTTCACATGATTCATAAATAGATTTATGTCAATTACAATTTATTTTCACATGATTCATAAATAGATTTATGTCAATTATAATTTATTTTCACATGATTCATAAATAGATTTATTGCAATTACAATTTATTTTTACATGATTCATACATAGATTTATGTCAATTATAATTTATTTTCTCATGATTCATAAATAGATTTATTTCAATTACAATTTATTTTCTCATGATTCATAAATAGATTTATTTCAATTACAATTTATTTTTACATGATTCATAAATAGATTTATGTCAATTATAATTTATTTTCTCACGATTCATAAATAGATTTATGTCAATTACAATTTATTTTCACATGATTCAGAAATAGATTTATGTCAATTATAATTTATTTTCTCATGATTCATAAATAGATTTATGTCAATTATATTTTATTTTCACATGATTCATAAATAGATTTATTGCAATTACAATTTATTTTCACATGATTCATAAATAGATTTATTTCAATTATAATTTATTTCACATGATTAATAAATAGATTTGTTTCAATTACAATTTATTTTCACATGATTCATAAATAGATTTATGTCAATTACAATTTATTTTC
This sequence comes from Euprymna scolopes, assembly GCF_053919585.1. NCBI lineage: Eukaryota > Metazoa > Mollusca > Cephalopoda > Sepiida > Sepiolidae > Euprymna > Euprymna scolopes. The sequence continues at coordinate 81,578,046 of NC_136492.1, read as the reverse complement.
ACATGATTCATAAATAGATTTATGTCAATTATAATTTATTTTCTCATGATTCATAAATAGATTTATGTCAATTATAATTTATTTTCACATGATTCATAAATAGATTTATTGCAATTACAATTTATTTTTACATGATTCATAAATAGATTTATTTCAATTATAATTTATTTCACATGATTCATAAATAGATTTATTTCAATTACACCTTATTTTCACATTATTCATAAATAGATTTATTGCAATTACAATTTATTTTCACATGATTCATAAATAGATGTATGTCAATTATAATTTATTTTTACATGATTCATAAATAGATGTATGTCAATTATTATTTATTTTCACATGATTCATAAATAGATGTATGTCAATTACAATTTATTTTCACATGATTCATAAATAGATGTATGTCAATTATTATTTATTTTCACATGATTCATAAATAGATTTATGTCAATTACAATTTATTTTCACATGATTCATGATTAGATTTATGTCAATTATAATTTATTTTTACATGATTCATAAATAGATGTATGTCAATTATAATTTATTTTCTCATGATTCATAAATAGATTTATGTCAATTATAATTTATTTTCACATGATTCATAAATAGATTTATTGCAATTACAATTTATTTTTACATGATTCATAAATAGATTTATGTCAATTATAATTTATTTTCTCATGATTAATTTATAGATTTTTTTCAATTACAATTTATTTTCTCATGATGCATAAATAGATTTATTGCAATTACAATTTATTTTCACATGATTCATAAATAGATTTATTTCAAGTACAATTTATTTTCACATGATTCATAAATAGATTTATTTCAATTACAATTTATTTTCACATGATTCATAAATAGATTTATGTCAATTATAATTTATTTTCACATGATTCATAAATAGATTTATTTCAATTACAATTTATTTTCACATGATTCATAAATAGATTTATGTCAATTATAATTTATTTTCACATGATTCATAAATAGATTTATGTCAATTATAATTTATTTTCACATGATTCATAAATAGATGTATTTCAATTTCAATTTATTTTCACATGATTCATAAATAGATGTATGTAAATTATAATTTATTTTCACATGATTCAGAAATAGATGTATTGCAATTACAATTTATTTTCACATGATTCATAAATAGATTTATGTCAATTATAATTTATTTTCACATGATTCATAAATAGATTTATTTCAAATACAATTTATTGTCACATGATTCATAAATAGATTTATTTCAATTTCAATTTATTTTCACATGATTCATAAATAGATTTATATCAATTATAATTTATTTTTACATGATTCATAAATAGATTTATGTCAATTATAATTAATTTTCACATAATTCATAAATAGATTTATGTCAATTATAATTTATTTTCACATGATTCATAAATAGATTTATTGCAATTACAATTTATTTTCACATGATTCATAAATAGATTTATGTCAATTATAATTTATTTTCACATGAGTCATAAATAGATTTATGTCAATTACAATTTATTTTCTCACGATTCATAAATAGATTTATTTCAATTACAATTTATTTTCACATGATTCATAAATAGATTTATGTCAATTATAATTTATTTTCTCATGATTCATAAATAGATTTATGTCAATTATAATTTATTTTCACATGATTCATAAATAGATTTATTGCAATTACAATTTATTTTTACATGATTCATAAATAGATTTATTTCAATTATAATTTATTTCACATGATTCATAAATAGATTTATTTCAATTACAATTTATTTTCACATGATTCATAAATAGATTTATGTCAATTATAATTTATTTTCACATGATTAATAAATAGATTTATGTCAATTATAATTTATTTTTACATGATTCATAAATAGATTTATTTCAATTACAATTTATTTTTACCTGATTCATAAATAGATTTATTGCAATTACAATTTATTTTCACATGATTCATAAATAGATTTATTGCAATTACAATTTATTTTCACATGATTCATAAATAGATTTATTGCAATTACAATTTATTTTCACATGATTCATAAATAGATTTATTTCAATTACAATTTATTTTCTCATGATTCATAAATAGATTTATTTCAATTACAATTTATTTTCACATGATTCATAAATAGATTTATTTCAATTACAATTTATTTTCACATGATTCATAAATAGATTTTTTTCAATTACAATTTATTTTCACATGATTCATAAATAGATTTATTTCAATTACAATTTATTTTCACATGATTAAGAAATAGATTTTTTTCAATTACAATTTATTTTCACATGATTCAGAAATAGATTTATTTCAATTATAATTTATTTTCACATGATTCAGAAATAGATTTATTTCAATTACACCTTATTTTCACATGATTCATAAATAGATTTATTTCAATTATAATTTATTTTCACATGATTCATAAATAGATGTATGTCAATTATAATTTATTTTTACATGATTCATAAATAGATTTATTTCAATTACAATTTATTTTCACATGATTCATAAATAGATGTAAGTCAATTATAATTTATTTTCACATGATTCATAAATAGATTTATGTCAATTACAATTTATTTTCACATGATTCATAAATAGATTTATGTCAATTACAATTTTTTTACATGATTCATAAATAGATTTATGTAAATTATAATTTATTTTCTCATGATTCAGAAATAGATTTATGTCAATTATAATTTATTTTCACATAATTCATAAATAGATTTATTGCAATTACAATTTATTTTTACATGATTCATAAATAGATTTATGTCAATTATAATTTATTTTCTCATGATTCATAAATAGATTTATTTCAATTACAATTTGTTTTCTCATGATTCATAAATAGATTTATTGCAATTACAATTTATTTTTACATGATTCATAAATAGATTTATGTCAATTATAATTTATTTTCTCACGATTCATAAATAGATTTATGTCAATTATAATTTATTTTAACATGATTCATAAATAGATTTATGTCAATTATAATTTATTTTCTCATGATTCATAAATAGATTTATGTCAATTATAATTTATTTTCACATGATTCATAAATAGATTTATGTCAATTATAATTTATTTTCTCATGATTCATAAATAGATTTATGTCAATTATAATTTATTTCACATGATTCATAAATAGATTTATTTCAATTACAATTTATTTTCACATGATTCATAAATAGATTTATGTCAATTATAATTTATTTTCACATGATTCATAAATAGATTTATTTCAATTACAATTTATTTTTACATGATTCATAATTTGATTTATTTCAATTACAATTTGTTTTGGACATGATTCATAAATAGATTTATTTCAATTACAATTTATTTTTACATGATTCATAAATAGATTTATTTCAATTACAATTTATTTTTACATGATTCATTAATAGATTTATTGCAATTACAATTTATTTTCACATGATTCATAAATAGATTTATTTCAATTATAATTTATTTTTACATGATTCATAAATAGATTTATTTCAATTACAATTTATTTTTACATGATTCATAAATAGATTTATGTCAATTACAATTTATTTTCACATGATTCATAAATAGATTTATTTCAATTACAATTTATTTTTACATGATTCATAAATAGATTTATTTCAATTACAATTTATTTTCACATGATTCATAAATAGATTTATTTCAATTATAATTTATTTTTACATGATTCATAAATATATTTATTTCAATTTCAATTTATTTTTACATGATTCATAAATAGATTTATTTCAATTACAATTTATTTTTACATGATTCATAAATAGATTTATGTCAATTACAATTTATTTTTACATGATTCATAAATAGATTTATTTCAATTACAATTTATTTTTACATGATTCATAAATAGATTTATTTCAATTACAATTTATTTTCACATGATTCATAAATAGATTTATTTCAATTACAATTTATTTTCACATGATTCATAAATAGATTTATTGCAATTACAATTTATTTTCACATGATTCATAAATAGATTTATTGATATTATAATTTATTTTCACATGATTCATAAATAGATTTATTTCAATTACAATTTATTTTCACATGATTCATAAATAGATTTATTTCAATTACAATTTATTTTTACATGATTCATAAATAGATTTATTTCAATTACAATTTATTTTTACATGATTCATAAATAGATTTATTGCAATTACAATTTATTTTCACATGATTCAGAAATAGATGTATTGCAATTACAATTTATTTTCACATGATTCATAAATAGATTTATTGCAATTACAATTTATTTTCACATGATTCAGAAATAGATTTATTGCAATTACAATTTATTTTCACATGATTCATAAATAGATTTATTTCAATTACAATTTTTTTTCACATGATTCATAAATAGATTTATTTCAATTTTAATTTATTTTTACATGATTCATAAATAGATTTCAACTAGTTACTACTTGAGACACTGCGCTCACTGTCACTGTTTTTTTTCTTTTTAAATATCGCCAGATTAATAAGAGAAACCCCTTTCGCCGGATATGACGTATTTTTGTGACTTCTGCCTGGTGTAATTTTCATAACATCCTCTTTAATTTTTTTCTACTCCAACTTAACATTAAATATGTGACATACGTATAATATCTTGAGAGAAATATCTTAAATTGTGCATAGTTGAATTTTTTTTACAAATGTGTATCAAATTATGCTCAATATTTGTTTTAAAAACTAGCAATGGTGAACATTTTGCGTGTCAGAATTTTCTAAGACTTTTGATCAGATCTAGTGGGGTTTAGAGTAAAACAAATGTAGTAACTTCGCTTGCATAAAAACCCCGTAATGGTTTTTCGTTTCTCATCCATTTATCACACCTTGTATTGATAGAATGTCTAACGCTTGTAAAAAAGAGAATAAACCCATGTTTTTCTGAGTTCACAAGTTTCTCTACAAAAATCTTGAAGATGAAGTAATCTATATATCTATAAAAGTGAAAATGTCTATGTGCGTCTGTCTGGTTGTCTGTGTGTATACACTTCCCTACCAAATATCTCTGTCAGTTTTCAGTCTACAGACTCGAGATTTTACATAAGAGGTATTGAGATTTGGGAATATCTTTTTAATCGGCTTTGGGAAATACATTTGGCTGTTAAGGGGTCACAGTTCAACAATTTGCCCTTTAAGAACTTAACCAAACTCCTCCAGCAATTTTAGGTCTAAATTTTTGGAATTGTAGATATAGGTTACTTGGACATGGATTTAACTTTGTAATTTTATTTGATCCCAAACAAATAAATGTTAAGGGGTCATAATTAGGTTTGAAGTTAAACAAATTGACCTCTGCAGTCTCTACTAAATTACTCAGTCTACTACTGGTCTAAACCTTTAAATTTTACATAAAAGGTATTCAGACATAAGGCATGTTTTTAATCGTTTTTTTTCTGAGAAATTGTCTTCCAAGGGGTCGAAGTCCCAAAAATATCACTTTTGCGCTCTCTAGCAAACTATTAAGCAAATTTTGGATCTAAACATTTGAAATGTTACATAAAGGGTATTCAGACATGCAGCAAGCTTTTTAATCAGTTTTAGGGCTGAATATGCAGTTCTAATGCAATAACATGTCCAACTCACCTCAATTTTTAGCAAAAGTTTATTATGTTAGATAGAACCCCCTTTTCATTTGAATAGATTAGTTAACAAAAAAAAATTTCAGATTTGGGGGCTCTAAAATCCAGGGGCAATTCATTAAATGCAGTTGAATCCCATAAAGTGCAGTGTATAGTGTTCAATAAGGGAGAAAAGATTATTGGACCTTATTTTTTTAGGATAAAGATGAAAATGCTGTCACTGTTACTGGAGAGAGATACCGGCCTATGATTACAGACTTCCTGCACCCACAAATTCAAAATAGGCCCGCATTATGGTTCCAAAAACGGCACATACGGCGGGAGATATTATATATATATATTTAAGACAGCCTATATAATAGGAAATACGGCATTATTTTTCCGGTTTATTTTGTATTAAATCTTTTACAAAGTTTCTTCAACTAAAAAATCACGAATTCGAATCATCATTCTTGGCCTGGTTTACATCGTAGATTATTCGGCGTTTTGCGTGTATGATGAAACTTGCGATGCTCATAAAAGAATAGTCATGTCTGAATTTTAGTACGAAGATTCCTGAATTGTGAGGTGTGTTGCGTCTCGAATCTTTAGCAAATAAAACATACTTTTTCCTGTGTATTTTCTTAGATGAGTGGTTTTGATGCAAATTTTTGCATAGATAATGATATGAAATAGATGAGAAAGTCACTAACATTGTTATTTATTATTCATTTTGTGTCTGAGGTTGGACGGCTATGTTTTCATGGACACAATGTGTGCAGAAGCTTATGGAATAATTCTAGTAATAAGCTTATGGAATAATTCTAGTAATAAGCTTATGGAATAATTCTAGTAATAAGATTATGGAATAATTTTAGTAATAAGCTTATGGAATAATTCTAGTAATAAGCTTATGGAATAATTCTAGTAATAAGCTTATGGAATAATTCTAGTAATAAGTTTATGGAATAATTCTAGTAATAAGCTTATGGAATAATTCTAGTAATAAGCTTATGGAATAATTCTTGTAATAAGCTTATGGAATAATTCTAGTAATACACTTATGGAATAATTCTAGTAATAAGCTTATGGAATAATTCTAGTAATAAGCTTATGGAATAATTCTAGTAATAAGCTTATGGAATAATTCTAGTAATAAGCTTGTGGAATAATTCTAGTAATAAGCTTATGGAATAATTCTAGTAATAAGCTTATGGAATAATTCTAGTAATAAGCTTATGAAATAATTCTAATAATAAGCTTATGGAAGAATTCTAGTAATACGCTTATGGAATAATTCTAGTAATAAGCTTGTGGAATAATTCTAGTAATACGCTTATGGAATACTTCTAGTAATAAGCTTATGGAATAATTCTAGTAATAAGCTTATGGAATAATTCTAGTAATAAACTTATGGAATAATTCTAGTAATAAGCTTGTGGAATAATTCTAGTAATAAGCTTATGGAATAATTCTAGTAATAAGCTTGTGGAATAATTCTAGTAATAAGCTTATGGAATAATTCTAGTAATAAGCTTATGGAATAATTCTAGTAGTAAGCTTATGGAATAATTCTAGTAATACGCTTATGGAATAATTCTAGTAATAAGCTTGTGGAATAATTCTAGTAATAAGCTTGTGGAATAATTCTAGTAATAAGCTTATGGAATAATTCTAGTAATAAGCTTATGGAATAATTCTAGTAATACGCTTATGGAATAATTCTAGTAATAAGCTTGTGGAATAATTCTAGTAATAAGCTTATGGAATAATTCTAGTAATACGCTTATGGAATAATTCTAGTAATAAGCTTCTTGCATAATTCTAGTATGTTTGGATTTCTTATTTTCATGTGCTAACATTAATGCAAATAGGAAAAGAGTACGACGGATTTGAATTAACACTCGTATCAGGTATGCATCATCAATCTGCGAAAATAGACAGATAAAATCGTTATTTTCAAATAGTTGTCTCAAGCATTTAGCATTTGAATAACCAGGCTAAGTTTATATATTGTCAGTAAAACTCAATAATTTCCGTTAAATTGTCTTATAACTACTCTGCAGTTGTGTGAAATCTTGATATCCCCTTTTCTAAAAAAATAATTAATAATAATTATAATTTTTCGGCACTTGCTTTTGTGGTTAAAACTAATTGTGTCTATTTCTCTTTTTAAGTTAGCAAATCATTTGCTTGAACGTCGCTATATTTTCTTCCCTGTCGACATTTCCGATTCCATTTGCATCGATCAATGTTCCACCCTTGTTGATATCCTTGTTTCTGCTTTTTCACTCGACCATTTGTCTATTTGTTGGCGCCTTCCTCTTTAGCTATCTATTGAACATTAGACAGAATATCAGGATCTTCAATAAAAACGCTCGTACGGACTAAACAAATCCACACGCGAAATGAGAAATGTATGTCCTGTTTTATTGTAATATCATCAATCATAGACAAAGTGTCCACGTTAAGAGCTAAATTTTTATGTTAACGTCATTCAACTAGACAATAAATATATAGCGCAGGAAAAGTTGATAAATGCAGTTGAACATAGAAAACAGCTCATCGCCGAAGATAAAGTCTACAGAAAGAAGTATTCAAATCAACCGCGCAATTTTACGGAGGATGATCACGTCCAGTCCTATACAACCTTTTTTTTCACATGGACAAGCAATGATAGTATACGTTTTAATTAATATTATGCTCATGGTAGATGTTCGGTTGAGTTCCAACCCATGGGTCCAAATGTAAGACATGCCTAATCACAACTATAGCAAAGACATTGTTTTTGGCTTTCCCTTGAACAGCAAACAAATGAATTTCGATGAATTTTTTTTCATTTCAGTGACATCCCATTCAAGAAACAAAATATGACAAACTGCTTTTAAATTGACTGCAACATGGTGGGATTATCGAAATCTTTAATAAAAACAAATATTTTACGAGTCACACTTTTGGGTAATAAACTCCTGTCAAGTAGATATCTGCCTATCCCAGTCATTCTTTGCAGAATCCACACGGTGAGAATTATCGCCCTACTGAAAATTACTTTTACCTTTCTCGATTAGGTCCTGGGTTTTGATACGCGGCGAATAAGCAGTGAAAAAATAAAACAAAATACTTATCACGATAATATAAATAATAACAAAACAATGTATACAATAATACACAAAGGTGATTTATGTTATTAGCAATCACTCCTGTCTGAAAAATGTGAAAGATTCTCTCATATTTATATCATTAAGCATCCGAATATATTTAGCTAATGTTAGCTTTAATCAAAGTCTAAAGTGAGTATTATTTTTTTATTGAGTTCACGCATAAAAATAGTTTAATTAAAACATAAATGTTGAAACTGTAAAACTTAAAAGTAAATACATTTAACTGACATTATTTTGTTCAAAAATAAAAGAAACGCATTTGATACATTACAAACTAGCAAGGAGACCTGGCAATGCTCAGGATTGAATGATAATCACATGTTTCACCTTTCCATAAATTATTATTATCTAAATCGGTTAAATCGTTCATTTGATTAATTGCCTGCTTTAGTTGGGGACCTACCTTGGTGGACTGGAGGAAGCTTCACATGCCTCCCCATATAAACTTTGACCAGTGTATATTTAAGTCTACTTTAGAAAACCGACTGTTGATTACTGTGGTGGAAGAACTAACCTGTGTTACCTACTAATAGACTATTCCAATCTACATAAATACCGGAAGACTAAAACGTAAGGTGTCAGTCGATATACTGTGGACAAACCTAGGTCGTTTGTTGGCTATGAAGAACACCTTACCTATTGAATGTGTTGCAATAAATGTTATGACATATTTGGCGTTCTGTTTTTCTTTGTAACCCTTAAATAGGGCTATACCAGTGGAAACATCGGATTTTGAACTCATATAGGTAACTCGAATTTAAAATACCTATAGCATTCAAAAGAACTCACGACGGAACGCTGAATAAAACCAAGCAAGTATTCAGTAAAAACTAAGAAAAAAAGAGAAAGAGATGAACTCGCGAAAACCAAAAAATTGCGGGGACATAAATGTTTGATTGGCAAACTCGTGGAAAGTAACAATATTTTAATTATTTTCCTTTCTCTTAGCTCGGCACTTTCATAACAACTTGACTCGCCCGTAAATACAAAAAAAAAAAGAAATGGGAATTACTTGTGGTTTCTCACGCACCATTAAATAAGTGTTTCAGCGAAATCTTTGATTTTGACGTAATAAAAAAGTACATGCGGTTTTAGGCCTTTTGCCACGATCAATATTTTTTTCTGTTCTATGGAAAAGGACATATGCCTGGAAAATATATTCAATATTTTTGTTGATATATATTTTCATCGTCTAAAAAAAGGCATTCTGTTTTTGAGGGAAGAAATATTCTTTCCGAGGAAAGCCAACAACAACATCAACAAGAATTATTTGAATACTAGAAACGCCCAGATGAAAGAGAATATCGTGCCGAGGAAAGACAATAACAATAATTAACTAAATACCAGAAATGCTCAGATAAAAGACAGCAAAATTATTTGACAATTAAAAGCGCTTAGATGAAAGACAAGAACGATATAAACACCAACAGCACATGAAATACCTGCTTACTAAAGTCATACAAAATAATACATCCACTGATAAAACTACCGCATATTTACAAGATTAAAAATGGAATGCTATTGACAATTTCTGCTTTAGACCTTGAACAGGACAGTCATTTGAAGCTGATTTTCGTTGTTATGAAGATTTCTTTTAGTAACGACAGCATCAGTGGCCGAACCAGAAAAATGTTCGTTTATATTACGGAAACTAGCAACGGCCGATCATAACACGGTTCGAATTTCTTACAGAACTATTTAGTCCAAAAGTCTATGTATTCCATAAGCGTTGGTCATGTATGAATTTGCAGAAGAATGGCGAAGATTATTTCGCGATGTACGCAAAGAAATAATTTTAAGGAAGAAAAATCCCCTTCGTGTAATTGCATTGCTCATATTTTTCAAGTAAACTTTTAATATGTGAAAACGTAGGAACAAAGCTACTCATTGGCTAAATAAAATTTAATACAGAACTCTAGTGTGTTTGCGGGGACTGAAAATAACAATACGGATTGCGAAAATATGGGACTGTAAAAATGCATGATAAAGAAATAAAAATGCAACTCGATTCGGATTCAAACCTTTCGATAGTAAATTTAAATACTTTGAAAAAAAAATGAATAAACCCACAATGCTGAGAACACACAAAACAGCAAAGGCCGTCAATGGTACGCAAATTAAATTCAAAAGGGAATTTTTAGCGAACGTTTTGGGAAAGACCAAAAAATTAAAAGCTCATGAGGAATACCACGGGCTGGACTGGAGAATGCATTAAATTTATAGGATCTGCCAATGTCTACATTCTTTAAACAAGAAAGAATCAACACGAGCCGAAACGGAGACAGTTATTGCGCATTTAAAAAATGAATTTACTGAAAGTATTAACTCTGGGTCTAGGAAAATGAAAAAAGTGATATCTGATTTAAGATTAAAGCGGAATGTACAACCTATTTTGAAGAGAAAATGCAACGTGAATTTGTGTCGCTGGAAAAAATCGACCAGGAGCCCGACAGATTAAAACATGTGTATATATATATATATATATATATATATATATATATATATATATATATATATATATATATATATATATATATATATAATACAGTCAGTGGCTGCTCCCACAGCCTATGTGAAAAAAATATCAGGGGAAATCCGTGTTACGGCAGATTTCTCGACGGGGTTGAATGCGTCTTTAGGGAACTTTCACTATCCTCTGTCGAGCCCGAGGGAATTTTTTACAAGATTAAACGGTGGTTGGATTTTTTCGAAAATCGACCGAAATGACACATATTTACAGATTCCAGTTGAAAATCAGAGTGCTAAATTACTCTTCATAAATAGCCATCGAGGTCTTTACAGATATGTAAGATTAGACTTTGTGGTCAAGGTCGCACCTACAATTTTTCAACGAGTTATAGACACGATGCTAGACGGCTTTGACACTTGGATTGCATATCTAGACGATATTATTACAGCCAGTAGTAACAAAGAACTTCATTAAGACCATATCTACGAGGTATTCAGAGGGATACAGGATTTCGGATTCAAATTCAAGAAAAACAAATGTGAATGCTTCCTGCAGAAAATAAAATATTCGGGATACATAATTGACAAAAATAGCAGACTACCGATCCAGAGAGAACTGTTCCTGTTACGAATATTCCTGCACCATAAAATACTACCAAACTGCAAAGTTTCCCAGAGCTTGCTAACTATCATCATTGCTTTATTCTAAGAATATCTGAATTGCAGGCACCTTTGAACAAACTTTTGGAAAATGATAAGTGTTTAGGATGGACTGCCTAGTATCAGTCAGCGTTTAAGAAAATTAAAAAAGGGGTTAAAATCAATCCTGTTCCTCATACATTTGAGCCGAAACTAGACATCATATTGGCTAGTGATACTAGTCAATAGGGCATAAGTGCATACGATGTTACATGGGATCAGATGGGTATAAAATAATCTATTGCCTGTCCGGGCCGTAAAACAGTACTCAGAGATAAAAAACGAGGATCTCGGCATTATCAAAATTTCGTTGCTACCTGCACGGTACCATAAGCCCGTTCTAACATTTTTGGGTCAAACTATCCACACTTACTGCCAACCGTTTACTAAGATAAATAACCAGTTTATTGAAGTATTGTTTTAAACGTGAATCCTTTGCCTCAAAAGATATCGGCATGCGAAAAGGCTGTTTATGATGAATGAATCCATCGACGACTCAGTAATCGCTGGACTGTGGATAAATAGTAACATAAAGACGATGATTTATATTATAATCCGGGAATTGCCAGTGACTTCTCAAGAAATTAAGATTAAAACGGCTAATGATTAATTTATAAAAAGCACAAAGCAGAAATTAGAACAAGGAGAATTTACTTCTGACTGCAACAAAGTGCCATCATTCCAAAAGCGCCGCAAATAAAAATACTAAAAAATAACTTCAACATTAGTCATCCTAACACGAACAGAATGAAATGCCTGACACGTAGCTTTGTTTACTGCCTGTTGATGGGCCAATATATTACATAATATAGTAAAAGCATGCAAAGGTACCACCGACGAACCCTGACCAAAATACGAACAACTGTGGTCAAGGATACATATAGATTTGCGGGACCACTGGAAGAATTTTATTATTTGATAGTGGCTGATATTTTTTTTCGAAATGGCCAGAAGTGCTAAGATGCTGGAAGCCTACAACAGCGGTAACTATTAATGTCTTACATGAGCTTATCGCTCGTTTTGGTGTTGTTGATTGCATGGTTAGTGATAATGCTCCTAAATTCTCTTTTTCGGAGTTTCAAGAATGTTGCGAGACATATCATATAAAACATTTAACAACCTCACAATATCATCCGAGAAGTAACGGCCAAGCAGAGCTCTTTCTGGACACCTAAAGAAGGCGTAAAGAAAGGCTTATGAATCATCCACGGAAAAAAGCTCTACAGAAGTTTCTTCAGATATACAGGATTACGGCAAACCTTAACAGCCCAGAAGGCAAATCCACAACGGAGCTTATGTTTGACCGTAAAATCAGATCAGCATTTAATAAATTGCTACCAGGACAAACCACACATAGGAGCATACCTTCGCAACCACTAAGAATATAATTTCCGAGAGAAAGTGTACTTAAAGCATTTTAGGAACTGAGAATAGTAATACAAAAGAAAAAGGCACATGAAGCAGATACGCAAGCGGTTGACTAAGGACCAAGAAGAGTTGCCTCAGGAACAAGTAGAGGCTATTGAAACCGTCTACAACACGTTTGTGAATTACACCAGAACCACGGCGTTCGGACAGGAAAAGGAAAATCACCGAGCTGTTTATGGCCAACCCGAGAGGAAAAAACTGATACACATCCGAGGTTATCAGCTTTGGGAGGGAGGGTGTAGCAGAACTAAGCTATAGATAATAGACTACTAATAGACTACTAATAGACTATTCTAATCTTATAAAATACCGTAAGACTAGGCCGTAAGCTGTCAGTCGATATCCGGTGGACAAGCCAAGACTGCCTGTCGGCTACGACGAACAACCCACCTATTGTATGCTTAGCAATACATGTTGCTGCTTCATTTTGGTACTCTGTTTTTCTTTGCAACCTTTTAACAGTGCTATACCAATATATACAATTATTTTGATATAATGGCTTGTATAATATGTAAAATACAAAAGTCAAGTTCTATGCTTCTATTGTGCTCTAAAGAGCAACATTCATTTTGAACACAGCCCTCTCATATTCAACATCTTATTGTTGATTTTACATACCGAGCCTTTCTCCTTGTGCGGTAATAAAACTTCTCAAATGCAGTTTTTATGTTACCCTGTAAAAAACATTAACTATAGTAAAAATTGATCGTTCTTTGTTACATACGGAACGACAATGTTCTTTTATATAATATATTCTCACAATATTCACAAATAAGGAGCTTCATCATCGTATTATTATCTCCATGTATAATATTTGGATTGCAGAAATTCCGCATCTGGACCAAAGGTTTGAAACAACAGATGCCACATACAAATTTATTAAGTATAGTCTATTAGTCACTCTGTTATGTAATTTTAGAACGACATTGTAGACACATTTAGTCCTAATAATCAAATCCCCATTTAATCCTTGGAACAACCCCATCGCAATCACACCATCTTTAGAGGAATTAGTTCCTACTTTCGCCCAAAATATTAAGTACTTCTTCCGCCCCCAGTCAAGACCGGAAATAAATATACACATTCTACGGGCATTGTGTTTTCACGCTTAGTTACTGGATCCAAAAATCGTAATCTTTCCATTTCCTGATTCAAAAATAATAAATTCTCTCTTTTCAAATTCCGCATATTTATTGGCTTAGAGCTAAAAATTCGATTATTGCAGAAGCTATCTATTAATAGATAAACGAACACTCCAGTATATTTTAGATAAGGTGGCACTTTTTACAAGCGGAAATCGTTTAAAATATACTAAACACAAATAAAATAACCGCTTATAAACAGAAAATTTAACACTGATAGTCTTACATTAACAACACACTACTATCCTTCCTCACTCCAAAAAAAAACAACAAAAAAACTGCAAAAATATGTACGTGTACTAATGCTTACTATCCAGTTTCGGAGTGGCTTAGCGAACCTTACACAAGACTATTTTTAGTTTTCTTTTACTTTGCTTTTTTAATCTTTTCTTAAAACTTTTTACATTTACCTTTAATGTTGGCGATTTAAATTACTTACATATTTTCATACAATTAGCTGGATTTCAATCACGTTACTTATCTTGTCCGCATAGGTTTTCGATTACGAGAGCGAGATATGGCGAGTAAGTGAGCTTGAGAGAGAGGGAGAGGGAGAAAGTTTGAAAGAATATATACAGAAAGAGACAGTGGGGTAGATAAAAAACTGGTGGAGATATTGTTCACCGTAAAAATGTTTTTTTTTCTTTGGCATAAAAATAAATGTAAAAAGCGAGCGATATAGTTTGAGAGAGAGAGAGTCGGGGAGATTGTATATATATATATATATATATATATATATATATATATATATATATATATATGTAGAGAGAGAGAGAGAGAAAGAGGAGAGGATGAGGGTGACAGAAGAAATAAAAAGTGGTGTAGATATTGATAGCCGTAATTGTTTTTTTTCGGCATAAAGAATGCAAAAAGCGAAAGATGTAGAGAGACACAGCAAGAGAGACAGAGTTGCGAAGAATATATACAGAGAGAGAAGGGAGTGAAGTAGAAAGAGAGAATAAATAAAAACTGGCGTAGATATTATCGCCGTGTAATGTTTTTTTATGCTGAAGAAAAAACACCAAGCAGTTCACGGCGTCAGCATTATCTACAACAGTTTTTAACTTCTCTCTTTCTCTCTCTTCCCCTTTCCTTCGCCATCGCTCGCTTTTCACATTTCTTTTTTATGCTTAAAAAAAGACAATATTTTCTAGCGTCAACGTTATCTACAACAGTTTTTAGCTCCTCTCTTTTTTTTATTTTTCTCTGTTTCTCTGTCTCTCCCTTCTTCTGTATATATTGTTTCCAACTCTCTCTCTCTTATTATTGGATTCAATCAGTTCACCGTTAACTACGCCACGGACAGCATTTGATTCTTGGCCGCCATCTTGTTTACTGTCAATTACTGATCTGAACTACGCCGCTATCTTATTTCAACATAATGTCTTAAAACTTAACACTGCCCACAGTCATGGTCCTTAGTATGGTTTCAAATGAGAGCTATATTATGCCACCTCACATCTCTGAAATCGACTTGAAAGTCAACACTAAACTCTACCTGGATGTGATGAAGAGTATGGAGATACCCTAGTGCGATTAGGTTTCCGCTGGCAGACCAGTAGATGTAGTAGCAGGATTCGATGTCGACCCACTAGTCCAGAGAGACATAGGCTTGGATTCAGAATGATGGCAACGACTTTGTAGTCTTTTCTCACTGGCCCATCTTCATTCCCGCCCTGAACTCGCTGGATTACTTCGTTCGGTCATACGTTGAGAACATCAACAATATGACCTCCCACAACACCAGCCTTACCGCCGCAATCCACCGAGTATTCGCCAATCTCCCGCCGACGCTTGTGGAAAAGGAATGCTTCGAGTTACGGACCTGTATAGCGGTGGCTGAGGCTGAAGTCGGCTACATTGAATAGATGGCAAGTTTCCCGAATTTAATAAGTTTTAAAATAAATCTGTAGTGTTGTTTCGTAAGGGCGGCACTTTTATCGTTCCACGCTATATATTGATACATTCTATAATAAAGTCCGCAGTAGTCAATGGAAACAACTAAGTTGTATTGTAAAAGAAACATTCGTATGTTAGAAGCTATCTAATTCAAAAGCGCATAATGAAAATATCCAAAAGTTTTAAGGAAGTGAACTAAAAACAAAAACTTGTTCTTTCTCGGGATATACTCTAACGAACTTGCCGCAGTCGACCAAAATAACCGCGACCAACTTGACTATCAGTCAAACGTTTTTTACTGTAGGGATCATCAGATGCCAGAAACTTGTCTATTCCCTTTTCAAATTGCTTACATTTGGAATTACTTTTGGCTCATTGTTTTCCCGACTGTACCAACATAAAAAATATATATGTAATTTGGAGAAAAACCTACTTGTAAATTCTTTACGTAGGATATTTGAAATATGACCCCTAATTACGTAACTTCTGAACGAATCTGATTGGTTTGAATTTATACCTCTCGACAAAACGAATTTTATGCCATTGAGGGTGACCATTTATCAGGGAAATGGAAGAAAGAAGTCTATATATTACTAAATTGCTATAAGCATATTTTAATAAATACTATTTCTCCCGCTCATTTAACACTGGCAAAAATATATTAATCCTATATAATATCTAGCAAGAAACTAAATAATTAAAGTATAAAATAAGAAAATCGGAATTAAAAATGAAAATAATTCGCCCCTAACCATCCTGCACCCACCTTTATAACCAATAACAAAAAAAAACTATAAATACATCAAGTCTCAAATAAAAAGAAAAAAAATAACAACAAAAATTACTCCTAACGACGATCGGTTGTACTGATAGAAAGCGCTTTAGAAGAATATGGCTGGACAAAAATTTTTGGGCGACAGTATGTATTAAGCCAGCTGAAATATAAAAGACGCTCGGCGAATGGAAAATATATCCAGAAAAATCGGCAAAAAATTACTGTCCTGTTCAATCAGATGTGCTTGAATAATGACTTGCTGACAAAATATACAAATATATATATATATATATATATATATATATATGTGTGTGTGTGTGTGTGTGTGTGTGTGTGTGTGTGTGTGTGTGTGTGTGTGTGTTTGTGTGTGTGTGACACGCACGTCTACGGTGGTTTAAAATCGTCTCTCTTAGACAAAATAATGTAAATCACTCTATTCATAAATCACAAGACAACATTCGAAAGATGTTACTTACTCTGAGCCATTGAAGACAATTCGGCCACGTCCGTGTGGCTTATCTTTGCGTGAATATTCGGCAGTCTGTAGATCTGTATCTTTTATGGTTGCTCAAGGGATAATATTGAACTTCAATAGATTACTCAATGAGATGCTTTATTGTGAAAATGTGCTTTTGTTGGTATTTAGCGATACACTCATTGCAATGTGTGTTCATTCATATATCACTAAAGTGCCTTTAATTATTATCTGTTGGTCTGCATCAGAAAAGATACCAGGTACCTTTAATAAGTTGCCAGAATTTTTGTACAGGTATTTTAATTGTCTTAAAAAATATTGCTTATTGCTATACACTTTATGAGATAACTAAACAGTTTTTATGATTCCAAATTCAAATAAACTGCGCCAGCAGAAATTGGAATACAGCCTACTAAATCCTGATTGCTACAGCTGGCGAATTTCAAAAACGCAGTCTGAACGTGAGCACACTGTAGAAGAAAGATATGCAATAAAATTATGTTTTAAACTTGGAGAAAATGTCACAAAAGCATATCGAATGCTTCAGAGTTCTTTTGAACAATCTTGCATATATTGAGCACCAGGTTTTGTAGTTGCTTAAGAGATTCAAGGAAGGCAGAGAGCCTCTGAAAGATGATGATAGGTGTCGGAGTGATAAGTAACTATGAACACCAGAGTTAATTGACCAAATATAGAATCCCGCGATAAGGACCGTCACAATAAGTGCACAGTTTAATGGCAGTATGGTAACTCTACACACAATTATTCGCGAGGAACTGAAGATGCGGAAAAGAAGTACGAAACCATCAGTTCACCACTCCATCCTTGTTGCAAATTAGTTGACTAGGATGAGCATCAAGGTAGTTTATCACTTTGCCAATAGTCCAGGCCTTTCTTGCTGTGACATTTGGTTATTCCCTCTGCTCAAGGTAAACCTAAGAACCTGTCCTAAATAGACAATAAAGAAGATGAAAGAGGCTTTGACGAAGATCATTGACACGCTCACACGATAGGGCTTCCATGGCGTCTTCTGGAATTTGTTGAAACGGTACAACAATTGCATTGGAGCTGGAGGAGATTACTTTGAAGGGAACTATAGTCTTATACGTGCACGTGTTTATGAGATAAGAGCCTCAGACATTACTAACTTATTTTGAGATGAAACAATGTAGTATGTATTCTTTCGTCATGAGAGCATCTCTCAGATTGTTGATTTTCGAATAAAACTAACATTACCCGAATTGCATTCAAATAATAAATAGAGTAAACATTGTGTTATGTTTAAATGTTATCTCTCATTACACCTCTTTCGTTCCTTCAGTAAAATGTCATGTTTTAATATCATATAATAAAAAGGGAAGAAAAAAGCGGAATTGGACAAAAGAAAACGACATATATTTGGTTTTATTTTAAGCTTATATTTCTCTACTAATATATATGTACTAGCATCGCTTAATTGTTTTTTTTTTACACAAGAATGTAATTTTCAATATTTGGATAAATATTTTTAAACTATGCATATATGTGTACAAATCATGAGCAACAATGTTATCTACATTTTTGTCAGCATTTGAAAACGTGGTACACTTTATACTTGACTATTTATCAAAATGTTTGAATCGATTCACTTTTAACTTTTTTTTACTTTAATTGTTAACTCTAATAAAATTTACATTTTTTTTCAAATCTGTAATAGCGAAATTGTATCTCTATGGTTATGATTGAAAGTACAGCCATCATTTCAAACTTATGCAGAGTAGAAAATAAACCTTGTTTACTTTCGACAATCTTGTAACTCTGGATTCGCTTATTTTTCCTGCAGTTCCTGCATTCCATTGAGTAATGGTACTGGCAAAGTTGAATAATCTATGTTTTCTGTGTTGGTAGCTATCCATATAATCTTCATTGTTAACGATGTGTATACAGTAAAGTGGTATTTTAGCCTCTTACATTAAGTAGGAGCATACACTGTCCGAAGCGCTTTCTATAGAAACTAATACACGTCACTACACGCATGTGCTATCGTAATTGAATTGAATTTAAATGATATTCCAAATCCTGTTAGAAACTAACACACATATTCTTCATAATATCAATGATGTGTACAGTTCGTATTGTGTAGGATTTTTTATAACTCTTTTCATCTTGAGTATCATTTTCTTCATTGTTTCGGTCGTTGTAACCTGCGTCTTTTTTTCTTCAAGTGTATCTTCTTGAACACGGGAATAGTTATTGCGAATTATGATTATATTCCCTAGAAGTTGAAGCTTCAATTTTCAGTGTGGGGGAAACAAATTGCAAAATACTTAGGACCTCTATCCTGTCATGGCTGACGGAAGGAGAGCATTCTACTCCCGTGAAATAAAAAATGAGTTCTGTCTGAAATTCCATACAAATTCCAGAATTCGGCAGAAACATTCATGAGTTCGACAAAATATACCTAAAGAAGGTCGAAGGTTATATCAACTATTACGTAGAGAAAATGGCAGTCATAATAAGAACAGTAGTTCCAAAAATCCAAATAATACGAATAACCATTCCTCATCTAAAAACTTCAGAAACTTAATATGTAGAGATTTAGAAAAGTGTTCTTCTTTTCACACAAAAAAAATCATGTAAGATATTCTACAGACAAACTTATCTTTTTTTCACACTGAATAACACTGCAATTGCGAATATAAGTAAAAAATAAAAAAAAGAATCGTCGGGTTATTTTTATGTCTGTGATTCATAAATCAAATGATTCGAGATTAACTATTTGCGAACACAAAAGAAACCGTTTTAGAAGAACATAACAAAAATATAACTGACTCGTGTAATCTATATTCATAAGCGAATAAAACAAATAATTGTAATATAAAAAAGCAAGTATTGGTTTCTTTCAGTGTATTGATATCATTTCCACTATTTCAGACTTATAGCCATATATCAATTTTTATCTTCATTTTTTTATATTAAGAGACATAACTGCGTCGTACTTTTTTAATCGTAAAAGTTAGATATGTGGGTTCGATCTAAACGTCTGTCTTAGATCCACAAGGTACTCGATCTGTAGTTTTCTAGAATTCAAGTTTTGTCTCATACAACAATACAATTCCCTTGATTTATCGAAATCTTTCAAATAAAAATAAATTAACGCATTCTGTTTTCTAGCATTTTCAAAGAGAAGGTATGAAAAGGGACATGAGGTTAATTGGTTCACTTACAAAAATCCCTGATAGTTCTGGCCTAAATTTAAACATATTAAACAGAAGATATAATCAGACAAAAATGTCTTTTTAATTCAGTTTGTTACGAAAAACATAAAATTTAAAAATCATTCTGAAAATAAAATCACAATTTAACAGTTGATATTTACATTATTTATATTAGTCATTGGAATTATATTTTAAATAAATGCCACAATATTATAAATGCCACAATATTATAAATGCCACAATTTTATAAATGCCACAATATTATAAATGCCACAATATTATAAATGCTCAATAAATAGATTATTTCCAATTTCCATAATTATTACGATCATCACGATTCTCATTCTATTTAAAACTGAAATTAATTTTACTCTTATTTTGAGTGGCTCTATGGGCTTCATGAGTGGTGACACTTTAATAATAAAATAACTTTAGAAGGATCTTGAAATCGAAAAGTAGCATCTTCATAATATAACAAAGAATATAAAAAAAAACAAATGTTACATGTCGCCATTTCCTTACATTTATGAATATACCATTTATATTTCTTTATATCGCAGAAATATAAAACAGATGGCAACAAACAACGAAGTGGAAAATCTAAACGGTGCACTACGCCTCGCATAACAAGCATGTGAAGGGAGCCGGTCTTAGAGATCAGGGGTGCCTCGCCCGAGAGCCAATCAAGAAGTTGAAATCTGGGTAGGTGCATCTTGAACAACTGAATAAAATCAACCATCACTCTGACAAAGAAGATTAGTGGATTCTCTATATTCCACAAACACAATCCGAGTCATTTTGTTTAGTTCAAGTCCTTCACAGATACGTGCAAAAGATTTTGTGTCGCCCATGTGCTATTATTTAGTAAATGAACTCTTTTAAGTAGTTAAACATTTCAACAACAAGCTTAGTATTAATAGATGAAGGCATCTAACATTTCGCCTCCATAATATCATGTATTTATTTAAAAGCTGAATGTGAAACATATTAAACTGCAGATGTTTTACTAAATAATAATATCAGCATGTAGTTTATGTTCAATAGAAAACGATACGATAATATTGTAATATTTGCGGTTGTGCCAACTGTCCGAAAAATGGAAATATGTCACTCTTACGAAAAATGTGTAGATAAAGCATTATAGAATATTCTTAAACTACATTACACAGAATATTCAGATGAGTATCTTTTAGTTTGAGCTCATATAGTACAATGATATCGTAAGATATGTGATCATGCTTAACATATAATGTAGTAAACACGAAAGCGATACAAACAAAGTATTCCAATGTAGACTTAACCTGGGTTCCTCTGGTTTATATTATTATGCAAGCCGTAATCTTCTAGCCATCTTATTACATTGTGTTGTCATTCTAAAGGTCCAAGTCGTGCCTGTTGCAATATTTTTTATATAAAAGCTTGTTTTTTTTTTAATATAAAAACCTGTTGCAATATTTTTTTATATAAAAACCTGTTGCAATATTTTTATAGTAAAGCTTATTGCAATATTTTTTTATATAAAAACCTGTTGCAATATTTTTATATGAAAGCCTGTTGCAATATTTTTTTATATAAAAGCCTGTTGCAATATTTTTTATATAAAAACTTGTTGCAATATTTTTTATATAAAAACCTGTTGCAATATGTTTTATATAAAAGCCTGTTGCAATATTTTTTTATATAAAAACCTGTTGCAATATTTTAATAGGAAAGCTTGTTTCGATATTCTTATATAAAAACCTGTTGCAATACTTTCTATATAAACGCCTGTTCAATATTTTTTATATAAAAGTTTGTTGCAATATTTTTTATATAAAAACCTGTTGCAATATGTTTATATAAAAGCGTGTTGCAATATTTTTATATAAAAGCCTGTTGCAATATTTCTTATATAAAAGCCTATTGCAATATTTTTTATATAAAAGCTTGTTGCAATATTTCTTATATAAAGGCCTGTTGCAATATTTTTATATAAAAGCTTGTTGCAATAGATTTTTTAATATAAAAACCTGTTGCAATATTTTTATATAAAAGCTTGTTGCAATATTTTTTATATAAAAGCTTGTTGCAATATTTTTTATATAAAAGCCTGTTGCAATATTTTTATATAAAAGCTTGTTGCAATATTTTTTATATGAAAGTTTTATGCAATAATTTTTATATAAAAGCCTGTTGCAATATTTTTTATATAAAAGCTTGTTGCAATATTTTTTATATAAACGTTTGTTGCAATATGTTTTATATAAAAGCCTGTTGCAATATTTTTATATAAAAGTTTGTTGCAATATTTTTTATATGAAAGTTTTATGCAATAATTTTTATATAAAAGCCTGTTGCAATATTTTTTATATAAAAGCTTGTTGCAATATTTTTATATAAAAGTTTGTTGCAATATTGTTTATATAAAAGCTTGTTGCAATATGTTTATATAAAAGCTTGTTGCAATATGTTTTATATAAAAGCCTGTTGCAATATTTTTTATATAAAAACTTGTTGCAATAGTTTATTTTTAATATAAAAACCTGTTGCAATATTTTTTCATATAAAAACTTGTATCAATATGTTTTTATATAAATGCTTGTTGCAATATTTTTTATATAAAAGCTTGTTGCTATATTTTTATATAAAAACTTGTTGCAATATTTTTTATATAAAAACTTGTAGCAATATCTTTTTATATAAAGCCTGTTGCAATATTTTTTATGTAAAAACTTAGAATATAAAATTTAGTTACTAATGTTTTAATATTATTGCATATTCTTATCGCACTATTTTTAAGTCTTATTTAGACACAAAAAATAATTGGTCCAAAGATATTTTTTAAAAAAATATTCAACTGTAACTCGTCAAATAAATATGGTTGTGAATAGTGTGTCTTAAAAAACTGTTAATTTCAAAACTCTATTTCAATTAGTAGACATTTTTTGATATTATTCTGCTATTCATATGATACAATTCAGGCTTTCATCCTTCTGGAAAATCAAGTTTTTTTTTGTTTTTTTTTTTTGACAAAGGTGGTCACCACTTATCAAGGCCCGGAAGCCACTCAGGGATAAGGGTTATTGCATGTACAGTACGTTAGTGTGGAGATTTAATAAAGTGTCTACTTAAGGGGTCGGTTCATCAGGAATTTGTTTACGTTGGACTTGAAGACATCCAAGTTGTAGTCAGGTGGGAAGCAAGCAGACGAAACAAAGTTCCACAAACGTGAAGTTCTAAGAAAGAAGCTTTTATCATGGAATCTACGCTTTGATTTAGGCACAGATAAAGAGTGGCGAAAATTTTTTGACAGTGGTTTCAGCTAGGCGGGTGTTTTTCGTAAACGATTGGCGAGGGGGGGACCAGCGATTGGAGCTCAGACGAGCACCTGCCATGGAAATAACGATAAAAAAGATAGGCTAGCAACGTCTCTTCTGTAGGAGAGAGGTTGCAGGAAAGAGAAAAGGGCATCCCCACTAAGCCACGAAGTCTATTTTGTACTCTATCAACGCATGATAGGTTTTTTTTAGCAGCTCCTGGCCAGATATTGCAGCAGTATTCCATCCTTGGACGTACTTGACTTTTATATAGATGGATAACTGCATCAGCAGTGAGATATCTTCTGGAGCGGAAGAAGAATCAAAACATGGGGCTTCTTCTAGACGAGAACCATTTATTTCAATTGATGCCAGATGGGGATCAGAGCGTTGATGATGTAAGGATAGGAGTTGTGTTTTAGATGCATTAAAGGTAACCAGTCACGTCTTCTCCCACTGAACCACAGCCTTTGATGTGTTGCCGTAGATGGTCGCGTCATCAGCATAGATGTCAACGAATGATTTAAGTATGTGTTTAGGGAGATCATTGATGTAGATCAGGCTGAGAGTTGGGCCCAGGATGGACCCCTGACGGACTTCAGTAGTTGGACATCTTGTGAAGTAGGCCCTTATGCAATACCTTGTCGAAGCCTTTGATATGTCAAGAGCAATTGCTCTAGAAAGGAAGCCTTTGACAAGAGATTCACTAATCCTATGAAATATAACTGTTAGCACATCTGCGGTAAATCTTGCAGAACGGAAACCATATCACGTGTCACTAAGAAGGTTATTTCTGCTGAGGTAGTTGACTATTTCTCTATTTAATATGGATTCCAGCAACTTACTCATAACACACAGGAAACTTATTGGTCTGTATTGAGAGGGAGATGACTTATCACCTAAATTCTTAAATACAGGGCATACTGATGAGGTTTTCCAGGGTGTTGGAAAGCACTTCTCCTTAAGGCAACGCTTAAACAGTTTCGTAAGTATGGGAGCATGTTCTGGTGAAGCTTTTTTAACACTATAATTGGGATGCTGGAATCAAAGTTCTTGATTAGCTTGGCGACGTCCTGCACATATAGTCGTATGTTACTTAGCGTGTTCTGTGTTATAGGAGGAAATATGGGGAGTTGATGGCCTTCATCGCATAGGGTAGAATTAGCTGCAAAGTTCTTGGCAAATAGTTTGGCCCTGTCTGATGCTGACGAGATGATCTCAGGTGCATTGATGATGGTTGCAATAGAACTCACACTTCTGTTCAGGATCCTATTTGTTATTTGCCAAACTGGTGGGAACCAAGGCGCTGATCAGCTTCTTTGTATTTAACGGACGGAGCATATAGCTCTATTGCATTTGATTTTAATAGATTTTAATTCGTTTTCAATTTTTTAGCTGTGCCTACTCAAAACCTTTGTTTGTCTCGTTGGGAAACATGACGCCATGTCTTCATTCGATTTATTTGTCGACAACGTTTTACTAATGTCTCTCGGCTCCAACTTCACGCCAACCGTCTCTCGGTACATTTCTTCTTGTAGATTAAGGTTATACAGACATGACCCTTGTTAAAATTCACACCAGCTAATTTAATCGCTAATTATGGGGGTGTAACAGCATAAGAGAAATAAAATGGCGGTATTTTATTGGTACAATGAATAGGCGCCTGAAAACTCACACAATTATGCCGGGTTAGAAGCTAATAAACCAATTAAATATCCGCCAATCAATAGCAGCTGATTAACTTCCACGGTATTGTTCAGTGAAGTGTGACAACTATTCATAATTCTATAGTCTGTTATGCCTGGAAGGATCGGATTCTTACACGGTTATCTCCCTGTTACTATTGCACAGGGCATTGTTTAACACATTGAAAACAAGACTGCATTGTTCTCTCTGCAATAATGCAGATAGATAATCGTAAGCAATTTGTTTCAACTAATGAATGAAGACATTTTGTAAAACATTTTATTTTTGTACAAAATTAGAAAAAAAATTGAATAAAAATCATAGCTTATCTGGAATATGAAATTAAATCATTTTTGGTAAATTCACCCTTGTTCGTTTGTCCGTACGTCTGTCCGCACTTTACTCAATAACGACGGCTTAGAAATTTTTGAGATTTTGCATAAATATTATAAATTGTAAGAGTATAAAGGTAATAGAACAGATTTTAATTCGTTTTCCTGTTGCCCCACTAGGGGTGCCTTTCGGATCAAAATGGCTAAAATTGACACTTTTGTGCTTATTAAAAAAACAGATGAGTTGGATTTCTATAAAAACTTTCTGAAAAGTTGTAACTTACTGACTTCTATATAATTTTGTTTGTCTATGCTTCGTGATAACTTTTGGGTGTCCAAGAGGCTCTTTTAGGGCTACTAAAAACACTACATTTCTGGAACTATTTTTTCATACTTGTCCAAATTTTTCTGTGTGTGTCTATTTAGCAGTTTTGCATGGTGCTGAACTAAAATTTGAATAGGTTAAGGCCTTGGGCACTTTGGGGGCAAAATGGGGGGGAGCAAATAATGGCTTTAATCATTTCTTTTTTTTATGTTGCAGAACTCGAAATTACATATGTCAAGACCTAAAATTGCACTCTTTCTTCATTTTCACCAGGATTTTATGTCCCCTGGAGACTTTTGGGGCAAACTGGGGTTGGCTATGCTGAATTGGGAACTCACGGGGGATCATCCATGCTTCACTTGTTGTTTACAAGTTTATAGTATATGCGATTTTGTTTTTTCTGGTTACACTCATCATGCCTTAATACTGTACATACGCACGTTGTATTACATAACCATTTCAATTAAAACTAATTAATATAAGGCGAAAACAGATACGGGGAAACCTCTCTTTAGCCCATGGCATTTTAAACCAAATGTTTCTCATGAGAATAAGAGAAGTTGTCGCCATCATACAAAAGTATGGAAAAAATGAACAAATCATTTTAAATTACATTTTAGATTAGAAATACAAGGTGGTCCACTCAAACGTAGCCCAATTTGTATAATCTTTTACTTAACCACCAACAGACACGATAAAACAACATGCAATTCTGTTTCCAACAAGATAGCGTTACATACCACACGTCTCACAGATCACTGACACGAGTTCATGACATGTTTACTGAAGAGAGTACAATAAGCGAAAGGTTATGACAACCACTTTCTCCGGACTTGTAATCATGTGTTTTTTTTTTGGAGGGGGGGAATTTAAAACAAAATGTTTATGCATATAATCCTCACAATCAAGACAGACAAGAGGAGAACATTACCAATGTTATCAGGAGAATTACCAGAGAAGATCTACATGCATTATCTGACAACGTTGTTTAACGTGCCCAGAAATACATAGATTTCAATGGGGGAGCACTTCCAGCAATTTTTATAACACTGCAAGTAATTTAAACAATGCTACAGGTAATTGAAAAACAATAAAAGAATTTTCTCCTCTCTACTACATGGGCTACTTTTAAGTGAGTGACCCTCTAATAAAGTTAGAGGGAAATAATATGAACGGGAGGAAAGGTTAGAGTTTGTAAGAAAAGTTCAAAGATAGAATATGTGTACTGAATTAAACGGAATTTAACATGAGAAGCATTTGGATTTAACATGCAATTTCTTAAATAGGCTTTCACCACAATTTCTTTAATCCTTATTTTAGGCTCATTGACATAATAATGTGATAAAGTCCATATGTAACTGGAATCTTTATTTCTTTAATTTCTTTCATATAACTTGCTCTTCTTAATCGACTAGAGCTTTTTCTATCCAGATATGTTTTTTCTTTGTTTAAAATTGACTTGTTACGTGAACTTTATTTGTATAATATATATATATATATATATATATATATATATATATATATATACACATATGTATATATATATATATATATATATATATATATATATATATATATATAAATACTCCATCAGCCTTTGACAGACTATAGGGTACGCACGATAGGGGTGCATACACATGAAATTTGTGTGGCGGGAGGTACGCAATCTGCAGCCACACCTTTCTTTAGTTATTTAATAACAACGGCGTTAAGTGTATGCACAGGACGATTGGAAACAAATGCTGAGATAAGCAGAGAGCAAATACAGCACCTAGAATACCCAAATGGCCACCTATCTGGTACTAGGTAGGCTCAACGTTGGTCAACTTCGGTGACCTGACAGGAACCGGTGTGTTAATGCGATTAGGCCGTATATATATATATATATATATATATATATATATATATATATATATATATATATATATATATATATATATATATGCAATTTATTAAGCTGTGAATAAGTTCCAAGTATAAACTGAAAGTTTTCTCAAGCGTCTACTTGGATAGTAGTCAACTGATAAGATGCGATTTATTATGGCAGTAAAAATAATAGATATTTATCGTTTAATTTCAGCTTTATTTTTAAAACAGCAGGGATATATTTAATTAGTGCGGCTGACAGATTTAAAGTGAATTATGGCTTATGATAAGAAACGACCAGAAACTTTTT
Source organism: Euprymna scolopes (assembly GCF_053919585.1). NCBI lineage: Eukaryota > Metazoa > Mollusca > Cephalopoda > Sepiida > Sepiolidae > Euprymna > Euprymna scolopes. The sequence goes on along the minus strand of NC_136492.1, from coordinate 81,549,340 downwards.
CAAAATACACACAAATAACAAAGGAAATAAAGAAAATGTACCTTCATTTTGCTGCACATTATTTTCAAAGGGCGTATAAAGGTTAACTCTATTATTATGACAATATCATTTTGGCATTGTGTCAAAAGTAAAAAAAAAAATCACTTCAAAACATAACTTGAATGTCAATGTTTACAGTGTGTTGCTTTCTTTTGGAAATACACTGAAGTTCATTACAGATAGAAGTCTGGGAAATTTATAATTATGTAGGTTGGTTGGCTAACGTTCTGAGTATAGCATTAAGTCGTAGAATCTTATGCGCATGTATATGCGATCATGTGTTTATTTCATGTACTTTTTGTAAGAAAATTGAATGTTCTGTATTTATTTCAGACAAAAGAAACGCACGTTTTGTTGCAAATGAAATCTAATATTCTCCGGACACTATTTTTATTTACTTATGAGTTACCACTTATAAAGACCCGAAGGTCACTCGAGTATAAAGGTTAATGAATGTAAGGAGGTATTGCAGTAAACATTAATAGTGTAAATGGAATAAATTTTGACTATTTATGGGAACTGCTCGACAAGAAGTTGTATACTTTGGATTTGAATGCTAATGTGTTGTATTCAACCGGGAAGCGGACCAGTGAATCAATGTTCCGAAGCTAGGCAGTTCTAGGAAAGCAGCTTTGTTCCTGGAATCTGCGTTTAGATTTAGGCCCAGACAGAGAGTGGGGAAAACTATGTATAATAATTGAAGGTAGACTGTTACTTGTGAGAGTTTAGTAAAGAGGCAACCATAGATGGAGCTCAGTCGAGCATTTTCCATTAACATATCGATAGAGAGGAAAGTAGCTCCCGACGTCTCTTCAGTGGGAAAGGAATTGCAGGAAAGAGAAAAAGGACTCGGATTAAAGCATCCTGGGACGTACTTATTCTTATAAAGATAGAGGATTGGATCGGCAGTGAGATACCTATAGTAGCGCTATAGTAGTTGAACAATTTTAAAGCCATCTTGGCAGCAGGTTTGATCCACGAGTTCCGTTTTAGATCAGAAGGGAATGTCAGTTTCATAAGATTGGCAAGACATGTTACTTACCCACAAAGAGGGTCATTCATTTCATTTATGGCGTGATAAGTATCAGAGCGATTATGATAAAAGGAAGAGAGCTTTGTTTTCAATCATTAAAACGAACCCACCACCTTTTTCCCTATTACGCAACATTTTCAAGACCGCAATGGAGAGGGAATCAGAAAGATCTCGGTCATTGACATAAAATGGTTTCACATACTACATTCCAATTATTAATAGAACATATTCACAAAATAAATTTAACGAGGATAGAATGTTGGCTAAGGACGATAAAAACATATTAGGTTTCAAAATATTTTGTGTATCAAATTACGTGATAGCAGCCTCCACGTCAATTTATTTTTAAATCATGGAAAATTTAAACTCATATTAATATTGCCATTGCCGAATCAGGCTGACTAGCATCTTACTAAAATATAGTGTTTAAATGAATTAAATATGTAAAATAACCACATGGCGTCTATTTTGTTCTGCCATTGAAAGTGATATAATAACAACGGTTTTATGCAATTAGTTCAAATTTAACAAGATAATAGATTGCTTAGTTTGCTGATTTTTACGGCATATCAACTTATACCAGGTTCTTTAACATCTAATGTAGTTATTTTGGTATACGTTTTTATTCGTCAAGGTATTAATATATTCAAATATATATTTATAGTTTTTATTTTCGTATTATTTGGATTCATCTGACTACTCATCTTCAGTATAATTTCCACAAGGTTTCGGCGGATGTAACCTCCGACCTTTTTCAGGTGTATCTTGTCGAACTCGGGAATTTGAACGGAATTTCGAGCGGAAACCTTTTTTATTATTTACTTAACGGAGGTAGCGTGATCTTGTTCAATCAGCCATAACTTGATAGAGGTCCTAAGTAATTTGCAATTGTATTTTTCAGTCGCCCAAACTGAAGATTGAACTTGAATCTTCATAAAAATATAACTTTTTTCACAATCGATTTTTCCAATTACTCTAACCAGTGTGCTATGAGTCCTTGCGTTAAGTAAATCAAGGGTTTCGCTCGAAATTCCGTCCAAATTCCCGAGTTCGACAGAAACATTCCCGAGTTCGGCAAGATACACCTGGTGAAAGTCGGAAGTTACATCGACTGAAACGTTGTGAAAATCATACTCGGATGAGAGCAATAGTCCGATGAATCCAAATAATACAAATAACCAATTCTCATCTAAAAAATTCCGAAACATCAAGTGTTTGTTTTGTTCTTAAAAAATAGGCATCCACGTTTGGTGCATTTTTTGCTCAAAAAAAGTTAATTTCAGACAGTCTTCTTTAGCAGCACGGAATTGAACTAAATAGTTTACATGGTCTTGCATAGATTGACTATTTTGTTACATTATTTATCACCGTCAATGTATTCCATCTTAGAAATGCTACGGTATAACTGGAAATGTTTTCTCAATCATTAAATCATTTCTCTCCGATAGGCTGATAAGAGTAGTGGTCGATGGACAAAAATCAGAGGCTGCAGTATTAATGCTGGAGTCCCTCAAGAGTCAATCCTGGGCCCAACTCTCTTCCTGATCTACATCAATGACCTCCCTAAACACATACTAAAATCATTCGTTGAAATCTATGCTGATGACACGACCATCTATGGCAACACATCAAATGCTGTAAATGACAAAGTTCTTTCTGATTCTCTCTCCTCAGATCTCGAGCGCGTGGTTCAGTTGGGGAAGTCGTGGCTGGTTACCGTTAATGCATCTAAAACAAAACTCCTATCTTTACATCATCAGCGCTCTGATCCCCATCTGGCATCAATTGAAATGGATGGCTCTCGTCTGGGAGAAGCCCAGTGTTTTGACAAGCTTCTGGGTTTGTCCTTTACTCCTGATCTGAAATGGAACACGTACATCAAGTCTGTTGCCAAGGTCGCTGGAAAGATGGTGGGATCCGTCTACCGCTCCAGAAGATACCTCACTACTGATGCAATTATCTATCTATATAAAAGCCGAGTACGTCCAAGGATGGAATACTGCTGCAATATCTGGGCAGGAGCTGCTAAAAACAGCCTATCCTGCCTTGACAGAGTACAAAATAGACTTCGTGGCTTAGTAGGGGATGCCCTTTTCTCTACTCTGCAACCTCTCTCCCACAGAAGAGACGTTGCGAGCCTATCCTTATTTTATCGTTATTTCCATGGTAGGTGTTCGTCTGAACTCCAATCTCTGGTCCCCCCTCGCCAATCTTTCACGAAAAACACCCGTCTAACTGAATCCACTGTGAAAAATTCCCCCACTCTTTATCTGTGCCTAAATCAAAACGTGGATTCCATGAACAAAGCTTCTTTCTTAGAACTGCACGCTTGTGGAACTCTCTTCCGTCTGTCTGCTTCCCACCGGACTACAACTTCGATGTCTTCAAGTCCAACGTTAACAAATTCCTAATGAACCGACCCCTTAAGTAAACAATTCATCAAATCTCCAAACTAACGTACTGTACATGCAATAACCCTTATCCCTGAGTGGCTTCCGGGCCTTGATAAGTGGTGACCACCGTGTAAAAAAAAATTGTCTATATATTCCTGATTTAATACTAATTAATGATTTAATTTTCATAAAAATGTGATGGTCTTATCGTCTCCGCCGTAAACATTTTACACGCGTCAAGCATTAAGTACAATAACATTAGTATAGCTATACTTACATTCACACATTACTTTAAAACTGTGAAACTAATACTTCTATTATGAAATACCATCGAACCACTCGATTATAAACAAAATTCTATCGATTCAATGTACAGGTCTCTATGTACCTGTTTGATTTTAACTTTCGTAGGTTCTTCCCTCGAAAGAATGGCTTTCGAAATGCTTTCTCTGTTGGCTTCCTTTATAAACCATAACAATTCTGCATTATTTTTAATGGAATTTTTACCATGACAAGTTATTAGACATGGCTTAATAAGCATTCCCCAAATGTATCGTTTTTTCGGGAACAACGAACACACGTTGTGTTTAGTTTCAATCGCAAAGGGGAATAGGAAATAATTTCAACTCGCTTGTTCTTTGTTTCAACAGTTATTTACTCATTCGGACAGTCGTAACGTCACCCATATGAGAAAGAAGTTCTTATAGCTCTCACAAAATCTCGAACGTTATCTCGCGTCTTTATAGTTCTCCTTTTCTTCTTCATATTCTTTTTCACCACCGTTGGCGTCACTTGGCATGCATTTACAGACGAAAAAACCGAGCTATGTTACATAAATTTTAATGCCTTTCGAATATTTCTTTTCCTAATAATTATACGGAATGAGTTCCTTAAAACTTATTGGGCATGTATTCGCTCAAGGCAAATACCGACTAGTGGCTATATTTTAGTCCTTTAGTTTAGAGTCTACATATGCGTAAAAAGGTTTCTATTCTTGTCTCTTGTTTCCGTCAGAGATTTCCTCTTCTGTTGAGATCCATTGTTCGGTATATGTTTTGTTGTAATGGTGATATATGCTCAGGAGTTTCCTGCTTTTATGGTTGTAAATGTAGTACGTGTTCTGTTTCCATTTCTGTCTTTTGTAATATGATGTAAGTACATCATATTTGCTAATAATTTTATAAGTTTTAACGTTTCTGAACATAAACTAATAAGAATATAAACGAACTTTTTGACAGCATGATACCTCTTTCAATAACAATATATATATATATATTAAATTTGTCTTTACATAACAGTAATTTGTTGCTACACAGTCATAAGCATATTTCGGTCTTCTAGTATGTTGTAACTAGAGACCTATTATTGATTATTTATCTCGTTATATTTCACTGGTTACCCTACTTTTGCAGAATAGCAACCTCAAATTATATATATATATATATATATATATATATATATATATCTTCTCGATATGAATAAAATGAACTCATTTTTCACGTGTGAGTTTGACCTTAATAGGACAGAAAATCACGACATTACATTCAAATGTAATGTCCCCACACTTCATCACAGGATCTGAGGTGTGCTATAGGCCTACTACCCTTACAGTTCCTTGATATTCGTAAATTTCTATATTTTTCCGGTGAGAGTTCACTGCCATAGTCGGTTAGAATCAATGGAAGTTGTAAAATCTTTTCTCTCTATTCGATTCATACTCTGCCCGCGACCATTAAACACCGCTGCGGATACGTCCACAGGGGAATATACGAGGAACACCGGTATGAGTTCTTAGTTGCTTAAAAACATGGATTGGAATTTTTCCGTCGGGTGAAATGCGACTTTACATTCCAGTCATTCTGTGGGTTACTTGCGCCACTTTATAAATTTCTTCTTCTTTTTTTCCTCCCTTTATATGTTTTCTGTTTTGTAGGGGGTGGGGGTTGCGATTCAAAGGATTACTTAAACAAAACGAACTAACATTGGATTCCAGTTTTTTACAATAAACTTTAACAGTCAGCCGACAGCGTTCTTCAAATCTTGCACCGATTAGTCGCTTTAATATTTTATTTACTGCCTTTATACTTCTATTACGTTTGCACTGATTTCATACCTGATACTAGGGGGACTGATTTCCTATTTTCGGATTAGTGACTTATTCATTATTTTCTTCTATATATTGCATTTCTGAGAGTTGCATTAGCACACTTACTACGATGCTACCGATATTGGAATCAGACGACATTCAAATTGGTTAACAGCGACAACAAAGAAAACAATACAAAAAAATAAATCAAAAGAAACCAAAACAGACCAACATAAACAAAATGAAAAACACGGTCAGTTTTCTGGTTTTATTTATTCATTATTTTCTATTTCATTGAAACAAAGAAAAATAAATAAATAAAATCTAATAAACATATGTTCATTATACACGGTAAGTTTTATTTTTTGAATTTTGTTTTTCCATTAAAAAAACAAAAAAATAGATTTAAATAAACATATTTGCATTTTACGCGGTAACTTTTTTTTCTCTCTTTTTGTTCCTTTGGTATTCTTTCACGTTCGTTTTGTTTTTTTATTCCTTACACATTTACGTGTCATATATTAACTAAATCAGGGCGGGGGGGATCTATAAATATAAAAGCGAATATGTGTGTGCGTGTGTGTGTGTGCGAGGGGTGTCTCCTAACACTAAACTCGTCATTCTTCTGCTACTACGACAATGACGTCATGTTTGACCTAGAAAACGTTTACGTTATTTTCAACCACCTGCAAGTGTTTTTAAAGAGTTAATTTTATCCGTTCTCAATTGTGTGTCTCTTTTGCTAGAGGTAACGTGTCAGGCATTTTTGTTCGCCTTAGCGTCGATGCTTGTCATCGTACCTAAACCTTTTTCCTCTTTTACACCTTTCCTCCCTTTTTTACATTTGTTCACGGTTCTGCTTTAGTTCTGCATCCTTCTCTCTATTCAGATGTATTAAAAAATGGGAGGCATTACATTTTAAACGTATCTAGTATACTTTTAATATATTATGTTTCTATTAGTTTGGTGCAAAACTAATGTCGTTTTATCAGATATATACACGTCAGAAAAAACGACATTATTTTTGCACCAAACAAATATAATAAGTATGTATTTATGATGAATAGTGTTTGTACTTTGTATGACTTCTAAGTGTAGCGCGATAGGACCGGTGCTGGCATTGGGAAGATATTTAATAAATAAATATCTAAGTTGGCCTAAGCAACGATTTTACGCCTAAACTGTTGTTAAAGTCGAATTCTTAGAACTTTAATAAATAGATGTCATAATCTTATGTATTTCTGAATTAATACATTAACTCTGATTGACCTATAAACTTAATCATTTAACTGATATGTTCCATGCACGGTTTCAACAATATAATGATCCCAATTTTACTTAACGTCTTTGATAATTCTAAGATGATTGTTAACGCCTTGCTACTTTGTATACAGCCTGACACAATGCATAAAGCTTTTCTTAATTGTGTATATATATATACATATATATATACACACACACACATACACACACACACACACACATATATATATATATATATATATATATATATATATATATATATATATATATATATATATACAACAGTTCCGCCCGGCATTTCTCGGCTGTTCATATCTTTACGTGCCTATGCATATATTAAAAAGTCTGAATATGTACTGTAATGCCTTTCTATGTAATAGTCTTCGTTGACTACCATAGAGAAAGTTGGTAGAGACTTTGACCACAATGTTGACCCCTTAGCCTTTATTGCTTTTGGCTGAAATAGTATTAAAAAGTTAAATCCATGTCCAAGTAATCTATATCTAAAATTTCAAGTGTTTAGACCCAAAATTGGCGGAGGAATTTGGTACAGTTCTCAAAGGTGAAATCGTTGACAGCAGAAGTTCTGGCCGAAAACCGATTTGAAATATTTTCCGAAATCTCAATACTCGTTATGCCGAATTTCGTGTCTATAGACCGAAAATTGACAGAGTTATTTGGTAGGAAAATGTACACAGTCACACCGACACACAGACATCCACTTTCAATTTTATAGATATATAGATGTTTTATACTTTCCTTTTCATTATTTACATTCTTTTAACACCCACTTGTTCTCTATACGTCATTAGCACAACCATTCTCATTTCCTTTGAGCCAATAAAAGCGTTCTTTTTATACCTTAGAACTTGACTTAATTAGGATTTCAAGATTACATTAAAGCTGATCTGTTGGAAGAATCTCTACTTAATTTAATTTTCTCAATACACTGATAAGAGTTTACCATCGGTATGTATGTAAATTCATAACTCTACATTCATCCCGATTCCTGCGAACATTACATATACGCATTCGAAACACCATCCCCTGACTAGAGAAAGAAAACTAGAATCGGACGATCAAGCCTTTATGTGCTTTAGACTTAACATGCAACATAATATTAGTTATGTTATTTTCTCTACCGCTCTCCATCGACCCAGGACTGTACCCTAATAAACAAAGTCTCTGACAGCATAGATACATCACTTTCTCTCGATACTAGCGCACAAGTTCATGTATTTGATGAATTCAATGTCCATCACAGTAACTGGCTTGGATTCTCTAATTACACAGACGCAGCTGGTACCACAAGACATAGCTTCTCTATATCTCACTCCCTACAACAGACGGTTACATTTCCAACCCGCTTCCCTGATCAGCAAGAGCAACACACATCACTTTTAGATCTGTTTCTTACCACAGTTCCTGATGATTGCGTTACGAACGCCTACAGCCCACTTGGGAATGCTGATCATGTTGTGATAATAGTTAAAATCACCCTAAACTCTAGAGCCAAAATGGAAGAGCCATTGCTCAAAACAACAAGATATTATAAAAAGGCCGACTGGGAAGCCATCAGGGATCTCATTAGAGATGCCCAATGGCGAAATATTTTGTTCACTTCCTGCTGAACAGTGCGCAAAAGAGACCACTGAATAGTTCAAAACAGCAATGGAATTTTATAGTAAGCCCCGCTCTCCCGAATGGTTTACTTCCACATGTGCAGCTGTCATCGGGCAAAGGCAGCATGCGTACCACAGATTTAACCGACATAAATCCAGTTCAAACAGACAGAAATATATAGAAGTCAGAAGTAACAGTAAGAAAGAAATAGCGACAGCTAAGACAGAATTTACTGAAACCACCCCAAAACGAATCGACGCTCAGAAATTAGGAACCCGTGATTTCTGGAAAATCTACAACAGTGTAGTAAATAATGGGCAATAAACAATTCCCCTACTATCCAACAATCATTAAGTTTTTTGCTCAGCAACCCAGAAGGCTAACATGCTCGCCAGTCGGTTTGCCTCAAACCCCACAGTAGACCCTGCTAACCACCCCTTCCCAGACTTTCCTTTGCGGACAGACGCCACACTTGACGATCTGAAAATCACCCCTTCTCAGGTGTATGCCATTATAAAAAAATCTTGACACTGCAAAAGCATGTTGACCTGATCTCATCCCAGCTGTGCTATTAAAAAAGTGCACCGTCGATGTCGCTCCAATCCTCTCCAAACTTTACAAAAAATGCCTTAATTAACCTTGCTTTCCAGGCTGTTGGAAAACTGTTTCTGTGGTACCAGTTTTCAAGAATTCTGGCGAAAGAACTGACCCAGCAAATTACCGCTCCATTAGCCTCCTTCCACTTTTGGTCAAAATATTTGAGACCATAATTAACAAAGCTCTAGTCCATCACCTTACAGATGATAAACTTCTTACCGACCAACAATATGGATTTAGGCAAGCCCGTTCCACGGCAGACATTCTAACTGTAATCTCCGAGAGTATATTTCATTCACTTGACAAAGCAGGGGAGGGTAGAGCGGTAGCTCTAGATATATCTAAGGCTTTTGACAGGGTATAGCACGAAGGTCTTCTCAGGAAAATCAGATCATGCGGTATCACTGGTAGAATACTTAACATAATTAGATTCTTCTTAGAGAAAAATCCGGTTGTCCTCGATGGCCGTACATCTAAACAATATGATATAAATGCGGGAGTGCCTCAGGGGACTATCCTTGGACCTCTGTTATTCCTCATATTCATAAATGACCTCCCTGACAAAATTGTCTGTCAGATGGGTATATATGCTGATGACGCCACACTCTATAATAGACACAACAGGAAAGCAAATGAACACATATATAAAGAAATGGCAGAAACACTAGAGAATGACCTCCAATCTGTAGTGGAATGGAAACAAAAATGGATGGTCACATTCAATGCTGCTAAGGCTAAACTTGTTTCCTTCAATAACTACAAGAAACCTTCTCTGCCACCAATAGCAATGGGCAAAGACTTTATCTGAAAGAATATCTTTTAAACTCCTTGGCCTAACGTTCACAGGAAACATGAGTTGGAACAATTACATTGAGAGCATTGCCAGGACCGCTGCGAAAAGGGCAGGTTTTCTCTACCGTGCTAGAGATCTACTGTCTCCTGAAAGTATCCTGTACCTCTATAAGGCCACCATTCGCCCATGTATGGAGTATTGTTGTCATATTTGGGCCGTGCATCTGCTACTAGTATCTCACTCCTAGACAAGGTTCAAAAGAGAGTCGCCCACCTAATAGGTCGAATTATGATCCAAGCTTCAGCCTCTGTCCCATCGACGCAATGTAGCATCCCTCTGCCAGTTCTACAAGTACTTTAACGGTGTAAGTTCCGAAGAGCTGTAATTAAAAAAAGCAGAATGTTACAATTTTCCAATTTAATATTAACTATTAAGTTTTAGCATATACTCATTTCCTCTTAATAAAAAAAAATATAAAATTTTGAAACTATATATTTAATAAGGAATGAAAATGGATTATATTCCTTATATTTTTTTATATTTTATGATTGAATAAATAATGTTCCCCATCATACATTTTCTGTATATTAATGATTATCTAGAATCTTCATTTATATGCTAGTTAACATGTCGCAGTTTATCTTTTTATATTTTTATATTTTATTTATGTATATATTTTTCATATATTAGTAGAAATAGTAACTGTATTATTTTACATCTTTTTTTATTGGGAAAGTAGTATTATCTACTGGAGATCCATGTATTTAACAGCTGTCGTGCTTTTAAATCTCCGAAACAGCTATATGGTAAGCAGCTGATGATGCCCGTTTTCTATTTACAAAATTTTAGTTAAGGTTTACTCTTTTCATCCTTAAGTAGTTAAATTCTGTTGTAAAATTGAAGATGTAGAATTGTTAGCTCACCCAAACCATGTTGAGTGTTTAGCCATTATGCTGAACAATGATGGCGGTATTAAATCAAATCGACGAAGAATCAATGTAGTCACGATCTCGAGTATTGAGTAATTCTTAAGAACAAAGATGGCGGAGAATAATCAATAAAATCTGGATCAGAAGTGGTTCAATTTTTTCAAGACGAAGACAAGCAGCGAACTGACTTGAACTCAAAATTTGATATTTTTATAATGAGGTCGGAGGACTCCTATTTGTTTGATTGTCTTAAATATAGTTATTGATAAGATAGTTTACATGTTGGTAGTTATACCCGCCGTTATAATTTTGGAGGATGAGTTACTTTGAGGCTTCGGCGGTTTGAAAACTGAGTAAAAAGTACTTGTAAAGTACCCATACTTGACACTCAGCTCGATAGGTGTGAGGTCGGAGACTAGCCAAACCTGTCGAACTAAGGTACGTCGCCTGGGTATAACCGAGAGTGTCCACCCTCACATGTTTTGACACCAAGCTTTCAGATGGAGCAAGGTTATTGCTTGTCGCCTAAGGCGTGAAATACTGACAAGGAATCTCAGGCAATTTTTGTCGAGGCAAGAGTGCCCCTCATTTGAGGAGCTTGCCTGGATCCCACTTTCTGCCATTGTGCCACATAATGCTTTGGTGAGGAGCATTAAAATATCTACTCTTCCTTGCGTTGGCGGCTTGGAGACTGGGTACTCGTCAATGATCCGTTCTTGACGTTCAGCCCGACAAGTACGGGATTGGGCGCCGGACCAGTACCTGTCGCACTGAGTTACGCCGTCTGGTAATCATCCAGAAGGTCCACCCTTCCAGGCCTTGCAACCCGGATTTCGGGTAGGGCAAATTTATTGCGAGTCGCCTGATGCGTCCTGACTGGAGAATGCCGCTGAGGAAGCTCATGTAATTTTTACCGACGCTATGGTGCCTCTTCTTTAAGGGAGCTTACCTGTATCCCACTTCATTGATATTGTGTCAAACATTGCTCTGGTGGGGAGCAATCAAATATCTACCCTTCATCATATTCAAAAACATTTTAACAAAACAAATAGATGATAAGGTGGGATGCTTTCAAGATTTCTCCATTGTTTATGACCGAACTTAGATTGTTCACGAACCTACCCGTGTGCCGACACTAATGGTAATTATGCAAATCTCCTATATCGTTATGTTACAACTTGCCTTTAGCTATGTCCATCCTCCGTTCTGTCCTCATGTGGATCTTCCGACCACTGTTTGTCTCAGTTAAGATAAATAGAAAACGTAATAAGTCCTCTGATGTACCTCTCCATCGTACAGTATATCAATACTCTACAGCTGACTGGGATAGCTTCCCAACATTTATATCATATCTAGCTCTGTGTTCTATGTTTAAAAAAGACCGTGTCATCTATAGTATCACACCTTTATTTTCATGGCAATGGCTCGGCTGAACTCTAATCGATGGTTCTCACATTGTGTAACTTTCACAACAACTACTCGACTCGCTACAACTACTATATAAAAATTCTGAAGATCACAGCTCATGTTTTTCTTGTTTTAATAACACAATAAATAAAAGTAATCAGTTTTAATTAAAAAAAATATTTATTTTTTTAATTTGAATTCATTTAGGTTTCTAAGATTTTTTTAAGGCGATATAAAAAAATTCTGGAGATTACAGTTCATTTTTTTTCTTTTAATAACAGAGTCAACGTTTTTATGTGTTCAAGCTGATTACCTTTACGTATTGTAAAGGTAATCAGCTTGAACACATAAAAACGTTAACTCTAGTAAAAATAAAAGGATTTCTATTTTGTTATTTTTTTAATTTGAATTATTTTCAGCTTGTTGCATTTTAAGTCTTATTTTTTCTAACTTTGAAGGAAGCAACAATAGATTTAAAGTTTACGGTCTATAAAGTTACACGGTCGTTGAAACTGATCGTAAAGAGAATTTCTTTTTAGACCAAGCCAACATTTAAGAAATTCTCTTGAACAGGTATATAGTAACCAATTATGCTCAATATCACCTTCTGTCGAAGAATTTGTTGGAGAGGTGATCGTGTTTTCATTCTTTTTTTTTTTTAAGTAGAAGTACCGTATCTTTTGTTTGAATCCCCCTCCGTAAAGTCTAATGGGGGTGAGTGTATCAACGTTGCCCACAATTGATTTGACATATATCAATTAAAAAGCGTTCAAAATCCTTAGTGTAGCAGGTGTGTTCAAACAGAACTTCATTTCTTCTATTTATTATTTTGTGGACCCGGTAAACGCCGGTTAAACTTGCTTGTTAAAATATAAACGTCAGTTAATATTCAATTTCGTTAATAATTTGTTAGTTATTTTTCATGTGCGAAAAACATCTAGCTATATCGAAACGAAATAACAGACAATACGTCTCTCATATTAAATAGACACCGGTGAATTGTCCGCGAAGTAAATTAGTGGTAAACCTTGGGTCTAATTTAATGAAGATGTAATGTTGATTTACTGTAGATTAAAAAGGGAAGACGTTTGTTTTTTTTTCCTCTATTCAACCAATATTTGTCTGTCTCTGTTTTTTGTCAAACTTCTATAAACGCCCTTTAAGTGTAACACGTTAATACAACCTTGTAAAACAAGTCAATTATGATGGTCGATAATGCGAAATAAATCTAATAGTTCGCCCAATCAGAATCACACCTTATGCGAAAAATACTCGCTCGTTAGTTTCGTATTTTAAAACAAATCAAATTTATAAAACCACAGATTTTTCGTTTTTTTAGCTTGTTTCACAACTTAAGTAAGTCATTGTCTTTATTTAATTGTCTCTACACGAGGATGTAATTAGACGGTAGCCGGATTTAAATGTAAGGGAAATCAAGCCATATAAAAAAACACTATATATTTGTATGAAATATAAACATTGTTTCATTCTTGATAGGTTTTCCCATTCATCTGATAGAAATGATTGTATACGTTAGCAGAATAATCATGGCAATTTGGTCTTAGCTGAAACGAGGTTGATTTTGTTTATTTTGTTGTTTTTTTTCTTTTTACAGAGGAATAACCACTTATCAAGACCCGGGGGCCACTCAAGAATAACAGTTAATGGGTATACATTAGTCAATGTTATTATAGCGTAGTAAACATAAGTAGTGGAATTTTTCTAAGTTGGATTACTTAGGAGGACGGTTTATCAAGAACTTGTTTACGTTGGACATGAAGACAATCAGATTGTAGTTCGCTGGAAAGCAGGCCAACGGAATAGAGTTCCCCAGGCGTGCAGTTCAAAGAAAAAATCGTTGTTCATGGAATCTACATTCAGGTTAAGCCACAGATAAAAAGTGATGGAAATTATTGATAGTGGTTTCGTTTAGACCAGTGTTTTTTTTGTAAGAGTTTGGCGGGGGAAGACCATAGATTGAAGCTCAGGCGATCTGTTTTAATTGTTAGTCGGTTTGTGCTTTTATAGAATATTTCGCTTGATTTATTTCATTAATTATTCGAGTTTTTGTTTATTTTCAGGATTTTTCATCCTCTAGATCTATAGCAACATATAATTTTTTTTGTTGTCATTTTTATCTTATTGAAGTATTCATGTTTCTTTTTTCAATCATTCTATCGAACGTGTTCCAAGCGTAAGATATGCAAATACAATCTTGAGATCATATTCTGAGCCAAACCGAATTCAGGAGAATTGCAGGAGAGAAATTGAATGTCTATTAGACACCTTTCTCGAAAGTCTTCAGTTTCTCTACCCAGGAGTTTGTCAGAACGCTGGCATGGGTATAACTCTTGTCAGACGTAAAGCCTGACCAAATATTAAGATTAATATTGTGTGCTCTCTCCTCAAGCCCTCCAGCACGTTCCCCTGTTTACACAAGGATACACCTCCTTTATTATAAGAAGGCAGCTTCTAATACCAAATAAGACGTCGTGGACAATGAAGAATTTCTAAAATAAAATAAATACAAACTGATATACGTACTGGCAGGTCGGTCCTCAAATAAATAGAGACCCTCAACCTGTTTATACACCAAGTGAGTAAAGATTAGTATTGGTGTAAACTTTTTGGAGTCTGAAGGTGACACTACAGCTATGAATAAGTCGACAAGGGCCAGACAAGAGGCTTTTATACCAGATGTCCTGATACTCTAGCTCAAGCAGATTAAGCAGCTAAAAAACAGAAAATTATGAAGTTTAAAAGCTCAGCCATTGTCTGTTGCTGTTAGTATTTTGCTATCACTAATCAGATTTTTGAAATGTGAAGCAAAACAGAATATAAAATATTAACTGACAAATTAAAAAAGAATTCCAGTATCAATATAAATCTATATAACTATAAAATTCACATGATCTTGTAAGAGGGTTGTAACCCAACATTCGGTTTACGACATACAGTTAAACAAATAATCAACGTGACAATAAAACGTATTGTTTTACTGCGTACGTTTTCAGCGTCCCAATTGTTTGTTGTTGTTGTTTTTATTTCGCGTTTAAATTATCCAAATAAACATTTGTTAATACTTTCTTATTACATTGTTCATTTCGGTAATACGTTAAAGTTATTTTAACGATGTTATCTTACAAATGAATCTAGTTTAACTCGTTGACATTTTAAACCGACGGTTTACCCACCGCCTTACGTTTTTTTTTTAATGTATTTTCCATTTTCTTGATTCACCGGTCTTAAAAAAACATTAAAAAATATTCTTCTGCACTACTAACACAGATAAATAACCCCGAAAATGTGTTGTTACTTCACTTTGCGTTACAAATAAATAATCAACGAGACAATAAAACGTGTTGTTTTACTTTTTTCGTTGTCAGCGCCCCAATTGTTTTTTTTTTTCGCGTTTAAATTAAAAGATATGTCAAAATTTGAATTTAACTTTAAGTATTATCGTATCTGTTCAGTGCACATTTTCCTATAACTATGGCAAACCACTTATAATTCAATGGCTGTAAGTTTTATTTTCAAAAACACACAATTATAAACAGAACCACTCATAGAAATCTATTTATATTCTTTTTTCATCTTAATATACTTTCATAGAATTGTTTCTGTTATGTCACAAAAAACTATTTAGATAGGTAACTAGTGTCACGCTCATACATTAATTCCATAGCTAATATAACATACTGACCTAACAAGTCACAGGCAGTCTAGTATATAATACATGCTTAGTATGATCAGCCGTAATATATATATATATATATATATATATATATATATATATATATTACGGCTGATCATATATATATATATATATATATATTGTTTTAACAAAAACGTAGGCATCAAAGAATGGGTTGATAGCAACAATTAGTGTATTTCATCGTTAGTTACAATTGTTTCTAGACTATTCGGACTAATTCAAACATTATGTCGTTTGAAAATTTTCACAAGTAGAGCCTTTCTTCAAACTTATTGAATAAAAAAAACAATTTAACAATAAAAGATAATGGAAATAATTCCCCTTATAAAGAAAAGAAAACAAGCGAAAATATTTTACCTATATCTTATCCGTTCAAAGTATTTTTGAAAGATTTATATATTTACCTATTTTCGTATATCCATTTAAATTAATTTCAAACACATAATCATACAATGCTACCACTAATTACCTATGCCCCTTTGATATGTTTTATTAATACTGTTCTTTGATTTCTTAAATAAAATTTCTTTATTTAATTTAAATTATTTATTTAAATCCGGACTAATCCACCAAGTTAAATTGTTACGATTCAATGTTAGTTTCGTATCTGTAATTTGCTTTGTTTATTTACAAAAATATCCGCTAACCTAGT
This sequence comes from Euprymna scolopes, assembly GCF_053919585.1. Lineage (NCBI taxonomy): Eukaryota > Metazoa > Mollusca > Cephalopoda > Sepiida > Sepiolidae > Euprymna > Euprymna scolopes. Next base: position 81,532,810 of record NC_136492.1, on the reverse strand, counting down.
TATGTAATTAAAGAAAAGTTTTTGTTTAAAATTTATTTAATACGGAAAAAAAAACTATATACATAACTATATATAAAAGAACCCAAGTTTGTTCGGCTGGGCAAAGTTGAGTCCTTGTACCGGAAAAATATCCAGTAAATGAAACGTTGTTTAGCAAATTGTTATGTTTTTTTTGGGGGGGGTTCATTTTTTGCATTTCCGTGCATAAAACATGGATATAAATATCACTAAAACATCCGCTGGGTCATAAGCTTCATTACTTTCCTGGATGGATTGCCTGTAGGCTGAGATAAACCGCGTAACACACACACAGGTATTAGGAAAATTTATAATAAAAAGATATATGTGTGTATGTGTGTATTAATAATACTTATTTATATATAAGTATATAATTGTATAAATGTATGGGGATATGTATGTGTATGTGTGTATAAATAGATGTATTTTTATGTTTATTGTTTGTATGTATTTATATATATGTATGTTTGCGCGTGTGTGTATTATGCGTATATTGTATATATATATATATGTATGCGTATATATATATTTTTACTACTTCTATTATTATCATTATTGTTATTAATAGTAGTAATATTAACATCGTCATAATTATTATCAGTGTTCTAATGTTATTAAATTTGTGTTTGTAGAGTACATCATTTTCTGAACTCTTCTCCCCTGTCTTGCTAACTTCCGGGCTATATGTGTCTAGATGTCCTGTTTAACACATATTTTGTTTGTTTGTTTGTAACTCCCGCTAGCTGCGTCCTTGTACAATATCTGTTCTATGTTTCTTTTTCTTTTTTTCTTTTTTTCTTCTTCTTTTTTTGTGGTTTTCCATTTCCGCTATAATTTTATCCTTTATATTATTTGTTTTTACATGATCTATTAATCCCCATTCTATCGGGTAGAGAAGTAGCCACGCCGTTTATAAAATGAAAATAAAACTTTAACAGTTAAATAATCGTTACTCATGAGTAGCTTGCAAACGGATTTTCTGCAAATATGAATTACAAATATTTGGATTATTACAGTTTTGGGGATTACTACGGACATTTTGGATTTTAGTTGATTGCGAGTGTTAACAACGTACTATTGGATTTTTGCTTAAGGAACATTATCTCCCATCATCAAGATCTTTACATATGTTTTTTTTTTAATCCTTGACTTTCCATGTATCTTGTGGTGTATATTATTCCCCATATTATAAACCCTTTTCACCAAAAATGTTTTGGCCATCTATGACTAGCTTTCATATATTGATGTTTCATTTAATGTCAGTACCAGTAGATTCATAGCTTCGCTTTAATATTCATTTACTATTATCGTCCATCTGATAAGGAGAACGTATTTCTTTGAAACTTCGCCGATTAAAGAAAATTCAATACCTTTTTGAGTATCCTGTCGAACAATAAATTAATGGAAAAAGTTTTCAAGTCTTTAATTTTTCTTCTCTGTCTCTTTCTCTCTCTCCCCCCTCTCTCTCTATATATATGTATATATATATGTGTGTATATATATATATATATATATATATATATATAACATCATCAATTAAGGCATAAAAGTTAATTAACAGAAACTTAAATGTTAATATATAGTTTCCATATGATAAACCTCAGCATTCACGAATCTTCCCAGAAATTATACATTTACTTTTTGTTTATTCAATATTTATTATATTATCTCCACGTTACATGACTATAAAAGCTAAACCTTTTTAAGAGAATGTGGCTACTATTTTACTCATGTTTTGTCATCAACTCTTCACGCTTGCCACTTCAATGTGTTAATTATTCATGTCATAACAATGGTATGAAGATTGCTTATTACAAAATGGTTAACGAACGTGTTAAATTCGTATTTCTGATTTAAAACAAACATGTACAAACATTAAGACATCTCCGCCAATAAACCTAATCGATTTATTTGTATACCGGTAAGATGTTTATTTTCCTAACATCTGATACATGTTTTTTTCTCTGAATAATTCAATATTTTATGTTTTCATCACGCAACGCTCTCTAGTTGCGACATAAAATAATATCGGATTGGATGTCACGTACACTAAATATTAGTATTATTAAACAACGGCATTTTTAAAATATCCATATATTTTATGTGCAACTTTCTAAATATTACCATTTAGTAAATAAAATTGGGCTGGGAAATTTTATCGTTTGAAAAATATATTTGTATTTTATATTCGAAAAATAACTCAATATCATATTAGTGTAAAAGACGCGGGCCATAAGGTTTAGTGTGCACAAGGTTTCTGCTTTTTTTTTTTTTTTGTTAATTATTTCATAACTTTACTTACAAAATTTTATTAGTGAATTGTCTTCATTTATTTTGTAAACTAATATATTTACTTGTAGATGTTTAATTTATTAAGATAATCATTATATATATGTGTATGTGTGTGTATAATGCTATTAGCTTATATCATAGCGTATATTATGTATATAGAGCAGTAGTATAATGTTAGAAGGAATACAAAATACCAGCGATATCCATTTAGTAAATATTCGTTTAATAATGGAAATATCTCCAATAAAATTGGTCATAGTCATAGACATTATTGTTTTTTTGTTGTTTCGTTAACGCACACTTTCAAACACCTGGGCAACGCCGGGCACCCAGGCTAGTCTGCAATATTAATCACACTTGTCTGTTTAAAAATCGGTGTCGTTTTGAAGCTCGATCCTTTTGACGACAAATATCGACAAATTGACTAACAATATTAATTCGATCATTTCCAACTGGGCACTTTCCCACACGGGGGGGTCGCTTTTTCACCGATGTTTTCGAAAGTCATCCCCTCTTTTCGGCTAATTAGCCTTAATTTAAACATTCGTCACTGCCAGTTTAATGATGGGCGCAACAGCAGGGCGCCAGGGGGGGGGTCACGTGGTTTTTCTTCTTCACGGTAAGGATTCGAGCCGGCCTGCTTACTACAACTTTTTCTTTTCTTGTATTTTTTTTTCTTTTTTGCTCAACACACATTTCCAAACGCCCGGGCAACGCCGGTCACTCAGGCTAGTGTTATATATTTAGCACTACTAAAATCAGACATAGACACACACACACACACACATACATACATACATACATACATATATATATATATTTAGTGGAAATGGTAATTAATAAAAACTGAGGAAAGTGCTCAATACTGTTGTAGAGCAAATATGCGTTTTATTTTTATTACCGTATCTTTCTGTTAAGTTACATTATTGTTTCAACTACCCGGCCGTGTTTTTTGGCGTCTGTAGCTTCCTCAGACTTTTACAGAAATGTTCGTTATTATGGGATTAAAGAGTGAAAGAGTGAATGAGGTCAGGGGAGGGGTGCGAGAAGAGCGGAAAAAGAGGAAGGGACAAGGGGGAAAGGTGGGAGTGGGTGCTTGGTATGTCGGTAATGTTTTAGTTTTGGAGTTTAAGGAACTTGTGACGGAGGGTCTGGGGAGTTCATTTCTGGTGTGGTTGAGGGCATAGGGATACATGGAGGGGGAAGGGGAATATGTGTGGGTAGGAGGAGGGGGGTTACTTTAAAATTCGATTCTTAATGTCAAAATTTTCGGCGTCTCGTTGGTGAGATGATTTCTTGATAAGTATGTCTTGACCTATTGGGTGTTCGCTTATGTTCAAAGGCGAGAGGGGGGCTATGATTCGGTTTATTTATTTAGTTTTTATTTTGTTGTTAATTGTTTGGAGTCTGAGGAAGCTACAGACGCCCAAAAGAACAGCCGGGTAGCTGAAACAATAATGTAACTTTACAGAAAGATTCGGTAATAATAAATAAAACGTATATATATATATATATATATATATATATATATATATATATATATATATATATGTTAGATAGACTACTGTAATACATACATTCAGTCTCAATATATAAATAAATATATATATATAGAAGTTTTGAAAGCCAAAGGCAATGCGGACATGAGAGTGTAGAAAACAAAACCAAACAAACAAATACGCAGTAACGTTTGCGAAGAGAAATGTCCAACTGTTTAATCATCTACCATTCGTCACCTCGTTGTATAATTATTTTGCAACCAAGTTGTTCTAATGTCCGGTGTATATAAAGTCCGTTGGTGGTATGGAGCTTTGATTAATTTCGGGAGAAAAAACACCTCGCCTTTTCAAAAAGAAAACAAAACTTTTTCAAAACTTCCATATATTTCCTTACCAGCAATGCTTCCACCAAACTACTATTTATTCTTAAATATATATATATATATATATATATATATATATATATATATATATAATTATATGATAAATTATATTATATATTTTTAATCCCCCTGCTTCCGACCAAAGAAATAATTTCAACGTGTCAAATATTTAATGAAATGTATGAATTTACTACTTTATGAAACGATTTAGATAATATATGATGGGAGTAAAGTTTAAGGAAATGAAAACAGCGGACGCTATTTTGGAAACGAAATAAACCGGAAATCATTTTTATTTATTTATTTTTTCTTTTTTGCGAAAAAAAATGGAAATAATCAGAGTTCCTTTAGAGGCCAATTTTGGGGGAAAAGTGGCGTTATTGTTGACGTTTCCACTTACCTCCTCCTGCCAAAGAAATGAAACTGTATTTATTCCCCCCCTGGAAAAAAAGGAACCAAATTTATTTAATTTAAATTTTATCTGTATGTTTTTGCATGAAAAATTGAAAGAATTACTAATTTTGTATGGCAAAGACTGTAAAAGGAAATGCCACAATATAAGTTATAAGGCAACTGTGTTCAGGCACACAAATACAACGGAATCTAGTTTAGTAAATGGAAGAGTACATAAACTTAATGAATGAAAGGTCCATTCTAGATGTTTAGGCAAAAATTCACTACAGTAGTTAACCACTACGCCACTGAACATTACAACTGAGTTTAATGATTTTACGTAACTTAACATGAAAGAAGTGAACGATGCAATGTGATATGATAGTGCATTTACATGAATATCGGTTGGTAAGTGTTATTCGATGAGGGTACGCTGAAAGAGAAACAAACGTGTCATAATTAAAGTTGGATATTTAAGTAAGAGTTGGATACCAATTGAGTTTGTAGTAAAATCTGGAATCCAAGGTTTGTTCGTTTCGGGTTTGTTTAGTAAACGCGATTCTCTATGTGTAAACTGAAATCGTATAGCAGAACACGAATTTCTGTAAGAGAGTGTATGAATATTATGCTATGCAATTTATTGAAGTAATATTAATGGTAATTAAGCAACGTAAATGTTGGATAAGAATTAATGTTTGTGGGAGTGTCGGTATCGGTTAAATCCATAGTGCGTTTAACCCAATAGGAAGCATAGAACGGAAACGCAGGTAAAATTCCATTCCGGTTGTTTTAAGCAACTACGAAGTAATGAAACTCCAAATCCTTCGTAACTGTCTCTTGTGAACGATCCGGAAACGGTGTAAGTGGTGGCGGGGAAAGGAGGAATTAATTAGAGAAACCAGATTTTACTAATTCCATTGATATAAACCGATTGTGGCAGGGAACTCTCAGCATGAAATATACAGGAATCTACGATTATCGAGGAAGTGGAGATGTAATATGCCTATAACAAACCTCAGATATCGTGCTGCAGTTTGTGCATATTACATTTGATTTATTGATTTTTAATCTTATTAAGGTCAAAATCATAGGGGGAAATGAATTCATTTTATATATATATATAGGTATATATATATATATATATATATATATTATCGCTAATACTAATGTAAATTGATGCACTTTCCAGATTTACATACAGATATGATAATTTGTTTCTTCCAAACAAATTGAAACAAAGATAAGTACAAATCTCCATTTTGCTACTGATATCGTATCTTAATTTACTAATATATATTTAAAATACAGCGTATACGCCATTGAGTACATTGATAAGTATACTTAACTTGTTACAAACAAAACATGTTCATCGGGTATCAAAATATTTTTTTCTAAATTTCTAGTTGTTTCTAAAACAAGTTGAATATTTCTTTTTAAAGACTATCTGGTTTTCATTTGTTCCAACAACCAGCTGTTTATGGGTGTTATTGATGATGTTAAAAATATTACAAGACGCCACTACTAGTACTAAATTATTCGTCATATCAATTCAATTCTTTTGGTGTTGGTTTCATTAGGAAGCATCAAAGGATGAGTCACTATCGTTTCTGCAAGTTGCAGTTTTCAGATCACAAGTATTGAACACAATTCAGATACTCAAACAAAATCAACGTAAAATTTTAAAATTAAAAGATAATTTTACATATCGATACGCTATAATCGCTAAATTGATTTAAGTATAAACATAACAAACAATATCCTTCTTTAAAACTCTCTCTCTCACACACACACACACACACACATATATATATATATATATATATATATATATATATATATATATATATATATTAAAATTGTAAACTTTTTAGAATTCGGCTTTTGCTTGTGCTAAGTCTTTTTCTCTTTAACAGTTTTAGTTCAGGTTTTGTTTTCTGTTAGAATTATTTTTATAGTTGTAGACATTTTAAATCGAGTATATATACTGATAGAGAGTTGTAGACATTTTAAATCGAGTATATATACTGCTAGAGAGATCAAACGTTGCTTCTGAAAGATGAGGATCAACCAATATTCCACAATTCTAATACGTTTATTGTTATCGAAATCGGTGATATCGCCTTTTTTTGAATCAAAGCAATTAATGGCTTGCTTTGTCGTGGACCCGGCGCGGGATACTAAGAAGCAGCTTCACATATTTCTTCGCAATGACTTAGTCCACAATTCATAATAGTCTGTAGTGAACTGTACATAACCTACTGATGATTTTATAAAATTATTTGTATACTAGCAGTTCAGCCCGACGTTGCTGGGGCCCTATATACACTTCATAACTTTATTTGCATATGTATGTATATTAAAAAGTTAGAATCATGTCCAGGTAGCCTACATCTAAAATTTTAAGTGTTTAGACCCACAATTAGCAGTGGAGTGTGGTAGAGGCTTCAAAGGCCAACTCTTTCAACTTTGACCTCTTGGCGACCAAATTTCCACCCAAAACGGATTTAAAAGCTTGTTGCATGTATCGATATCCTTCGTGTAAATATTCAAATTTTAAGACCAAATATTGGTTGAATAGTTTGCTGGAGAACGCAAAGGTCACATCTTTTGAACTTTTACCCCTTGACAGCCAAATTGTCTTCCAAAACCGATAAAAACGTTTTCCTTTTGTCTGAATACACTTTATGTAATATTTCAAATATTTAGACGAAAAATTTGCTGAGTAATTTGGTAGAAACCGCAGAGGTAATTTTTTAAAACAGTAACCCTAATTTTGAAACTTTAACATATATAGTCCAAGTAACCTACATCTAAAATTTCAAGTGTTTAGACTCAAAATTGGCGGAGGAGCTTCGTTGAGTTTTCAAAGGTCAAATTGTTCAATTTTGACCACTTCACATCTAAATTTCTGGACGAAAACCAATTAAAAAGATTTTTCCCAATCTCAACACTCCTTGTGTCAAATTTATATGTAGACTAAAAATTGACAGAGTAGTTTGGTCGGGAAATGTACACATAGACGCAGACAATTTATTTATTATTTATTTATAGATATATAGAAAATGGCTTGGATTAGATATTTACATGCAAAAGTCAAGCATCATAATTTAATACTGCTCTAAACAGAAAAATATTTTGAACGCCCTCCTGTGTAACCTAAAAGCCTATAATTTATTTGTATATTTGTATATATGTATATATATATATATATATATATATATATATATATATATATATATATAATGAACATTTACGTGATTTCAAAGTCAATTCTAATTTATACATATTTTCCAAATTTCCTAATGTGTTTTAAAGTTGTTTTGTTGGCTGTGTTGTTATGAATTTAGTCTAAGAGGCTTACATTAAAATTAATTTCGATCTTTAATCTCGTAAGTTTCATAAATTAATCTTGTTAATTCGTTAATGATGTATATTTTAAGGCTTAACCAGATTTGTAAACATTTCCATTCTTTATTGAGCTCTTGAAAGACAAGCCTGTTTGAAGTCCTATAGATTGAATGTCGATGGTAAGTTTTTTTAGACTCGCTTTGTTTTGAACTGGTTTTACGCTCTGTCTATTTTTTATGATGATAATTAAACATGCTTTGTGAGATATGATTATGATGATGATATAGTAAGACGAAGCACCATAAAAAATATAAATCTATATATCTATAAAAGGGAGAATTTGTGTGAGGACACTTCTCAAACTATATACTTAACAAATCTTAGATCTATGAATTTAAACTGAAATTTTGTATATAGGGTATTCTGACATGCGGTTTCCTTTTCGTCGGTTTTCATTTGGAAAAAAGGGTTGCTAAAGGGTCAAATTTATGAAAAAATTGATACTTGGGAGTCATTGGATCTTTATATGTTTTTCAACTCTTTCACGATTTTTAAAAACGCTTTTTTACGGTCGTGTAAAGCTAATGGTTATCGTATTTGACTCACTATCGTTAGATTTTGTTTCGATCTCAGCTGGAGTATTTTTTTTTACTTACAATCAATTAACTGTTTAGAAAAACATAGTTCTCGCATGCACATATCTCAGTTTCGTCTCGTTCTTTAAAGGAATTTCTCGTTATATTTAATACCCGGCAATTCCGGGTACATCTTGTTTTAAGGAAAAGTAATATTTTGACGCAAATGAACTGATATGCAAGCTTATTTAACTCTTATAGCGACAAGCAAACAGGATTTAGAGCTTTATTAGCGTTAGTAATTAAATTACTTTTGTAGTTAATATTAAAAACGGTATTCAAAACATGATATATACCTATGAATTATATGCAAATCGATATTTTTGTTCTAACTCCGATAGTTTTCAATGAAAAATTGTTAAATTTAGCACGTTATTTTTATTTATTTTTTTTTATTACATTCTCACCCCAAACAAGGCAAATTGCCACTTTGGTGTAGGGGGCTTCTATCAGGGGCAACAACTACTGGGGTACTATGTAGGGATTTGGGCAGCAAGATGTCGGTTCACGTTACACTTGAACTTCTGCACGTCAGTACTGTTGGGGAAGCAGGGACCTGGAATGGAATTTCAGAGTCTAGCGGTTCTGGGGAAGAAACTATTGGCGTAAAAAGATCTTTTACATCTAGGGATCTCTACAGTGTGGGGATGGGATTTAGCAGCCTGTCGGGTTTGTCGAGGGTGCTTACGTCGTGGGGGAACAATGATTTCAGTTCCTCAGAGCATTCACCACTAAAATACTTGTAGAAAAGGCAGAGGGATGCAACATTTCGTCGATGGGACAGAGGTTGAAGCTTAGATGCCAGTTCAGGGCCTATCAGGTTTGCGACTCTCTTTTGAACCTTGTCAAGGAGCGAGAGATGTGACAGCAATACTCCATACATGGGCGAATGGTGGCCTTATAGAGATACAGGATACTTTCGGGTGTTAGTAGTTGTCTAGCACGGTAGAGAGAGCCCATCTTTCTTGCAGCGGCCCTGGCAATGCCTTCAATGTAATTGCTCAAACTCATGTTTCCTGTGAACGTTAGGCCAAGGAGTTTGAAATATATACTCTCAGATAAAGAGTCGTTGGCCATTGCTATAGGTGGTAGAGAGGGTTTCTTGTAATTATTGAATGAAACTAGTTTAGTCTTGGCAGCATTGAACGCGACCAACCACTTTTGTCCCCATTCCACCACAGATTGGAGGTCTTCCTCTAGTGTTTCTGCCATTTTTTTAGAAATGTGTTCATTCATATTGCTGTCATGCCTGCCATAGAGTGTAGTGTCATCAGCATATATACCCATCTCAGAGGCAAATTTGTCGGGGAGGTCATTTATGAATATCAGGAACAATAGAGGTCCAAGGATAGAACCCTGGGGCACCCCCGCATTTATATCATATTGTTTAGATGTACGACCGTCGAGGACAACCTGGATTTTACTCTAATCTAAGAAGGATTTAATTATGTTACGTATTCTACCAGTGATACCGTATGATCTAATTTTCCTGAGAAGACCCTCATGCCATACCCTGTCAAAAGCCTTAGATATATCTCGAGCTACCGCTTTGCCCTACCCCGCTTTGTCCAGTGAATGGTATATACGTTCAGAGATTACAGTTAGGACGTCTGCTGTGGAACGGGCTTGTCTAAATCCATATTGTTTGTCACTCAGAAGTTTAGCATCTGTAAAGTGATGGACTAGAGCATGGTTAATTAAGGTCTCAAATATTTGGCAAAAAGTGGGAGGAGGCTAATGGGGCGATAATTTGATGGGTCATTCCTTTCCCCAGCACGTTATATGGCAACGCTAACACAAGCGCAGATCTAAAATTTTAAGCTAATCTCCACAGTAATAAACAATTGGCAGCCATTTTGGTGATTTGCATTTTTTCAGTGTGCCAACTTCATATGCAAACCAATGTTAAAATATGGTGAAGTGCTAAAAGATCATCGAAAAATTGATTATTCTAGGAATTTGTAAATTGAGAACAACAATAATAAAGAACAAAACATTTCAATATAGTTTCATATTACAATCAATATCTTATATATTCGCAATTTTTCTTGTACAAGATCAAATAGACTTTGGTCCATTGAAGATGTAAAATTTTCGATTTCATCTGATGAAATGTCATTGCCAGCAGTCAGAATAGCATTCCAGAGGTCATCCTTGGAGTTGTACTGACTTCCTCCGGAGTAAATATTTTGTTTCAAGATGCTCGACAGATTTTCGATGGGATTTAAATCTGGAGAACAGGCTGCCCATCGCATTATTTTCCCATATCTGGCAAAAACTCTCGCCAAATATTGAGTGGCTATCCTTGCAGAATGATTATCATGTATGAATACCATCTTTTTCGGAATGCCAAATTCTTCTTATTGCGCCAGGGACCAAGTGTTTCTTGATGAAGTCAATGTAGAGTTTGGCAGTAATTCTCACTCCATCTGCCACTCTAAATGGTCCAATCAGCTCATTGCCAATGCTTGCAGCCCAGAACATCACACCACCACCTCCTTGTTGACGCCTGATCCTTTGGGGACGTACTCTCATGGTACCATCCCCCTCTCCTCCTATCGGGTCCATTAAGGGTTTCTCGACACTCATCGGTGAACAAAACAGTTTGAAAATTCACCTTCATGTGATCTCTTGCTCACTCCATCCTCTTTTTCTTGTCGATATCCTTTGATTGAGGGCGGACCTCTTGCTTTCCAAATTTTGCAATCGTCTTCAGGATACGGCAACGATTTGATTTGGGCACATCAGGAATGCCAGCTTTGTCAAAAACTTGTTTGCTAGTTTCAAGTGCGTTACAGCGAAATTTTCTCTTGATCTTGCTCATTGTTCGACGTGACATATATGATTTCCAACGAATTTTCCCTCAGAACGTCCGTTGCAAGGTTAAGGGTTAGTACAGTAGTTTTTGATTCTACGATGATCACGGTGTAATTCTTTGGCAATTTCTAAGGTGGAAATCTTATTATGGAGCTTTTGAACAATTTTAGACTCAGCTTGACTTAAAGCGTCTTTACGTTCCATCTTGCATATAAAGTTGGCACGCTAAAAAAACCTGCAAGTCACCAAAATGCGGAGATCAGATTAAAATTTTATATCTGCGCGTGCGTGAGTAGTGGCGTGTAACCGATACCGATTTGCATATAATTCTGGCACGGGGTGTATGTTAAGAGTCAGTTTAGTAGATTGAATAATTTCCCAGGTGTATTATTAAATTATGATGTTGAGCTGGGATCGTCAGTTCAATAGTTTTCTTCTGTAACTTAATGTCTAACCTCTCATCTATCTAGCATTTTGTTTTCAACAATAGAACTATTGAATCAACAATTCACGTTAAATCCAATTTTACCCTCTGTTACTCACGTAATTTAGATACTCGTTCCTGTTTTATGCTCAAAATGTTTTCTGTCGAGCTAATTAATCAGTATTTATTTATGTAATTATGTAATAACAATTACAATAGTATGTACGCTTTGGCCTTCCATATAATGAAATCTTAATTCATAATAAGCAGAAGTAAACAATAAACATTGACTCTTGAAGTAAACAATAAACATTGACTCTTGAATTAAACCATGAAAAACCATTCCAATTTTTTTCATATTTGCTTTAATATTGCATGTGACGCAGAAACTGCTTTTCCAAATTTTAAATGTATAGCCTTTCCTGATAGCCCAATCAATGATAATCTGCACAAATAGTTGAAAAAGACGACAACGTCAACGTTGGTAATGGGTTCGTTTTACTGTTCAAGTACACCCTGACATGGTCTGGCGGACCTGAACAATGCTTTTTTTTACACAGAAATTACCACATCAAGGCCTGAAGGCCACTAAATGATAAGGATTAATGGGTGAATATTAGACATTGTGATTATAGCGTAGTAAACATAATTAGTGGGAATTTTGTAAATTTTGTTGTGACGGTTCATCAAGAACTTGTTTACGTTGGACATGAAGACAATCAGATTGTAGTCAGCTGGAAAGCAAGCAATCGGAAGAGAGTTCAACAGGCGTGCGGTTATAAAAAAGAAGCTTTGTTTATGGAATCTACATCTAGGTGTAGGCACAGATAAAGAGTGCGGGAATTATTGATAGTGGTTTTGGCTAGATGAGTGTTTTTCGGAAAATTTGGCGAAGGGAGCATAGATTGAAGCTCAGCTGAGTGCTTGCCATGAAAATAACGATACAGCAGAGACGGGCTCGCAAGGTCTCTTCTGTGGGGGAGAGGTTGCAGGGAAGAGAAAGGGGCATCTCCCACT